>NW_019729897.1:564908-619003 GCF_002891405.2 Cryptotermes secundus
AACCAGGTGGGACTGAAATTAAACGGGACACATCAGCTGTTGGTCTACGCCGATGATGTGAATCTACTGGGTGATAATGTAGGTACCATGAAGAAAAACAAACGAACTTTAATTGACGCAAGTAAAGAGGTTGGTCTGGAAGTAAACACAGAGAAAACTAAGTGCATGTTACTGTCTCGTCACCAAAATGCAGGGCAATGACATAAAGAGAGGAAACAGATGTTTTGAAAATGTGGCACAGTTCAGATATTTGGGAACAACGATAACAGATCGAAACCTGATTCAGGAAGAAATTAAGAGGCGATTGAACTCGGTAATGCTTGCTACCATTCAGTCCAGAACCTTTTGTCTTCTCGTCTGTTGTCCAAAAACATAAAAATCAGAATATACAAAACTATAATTTTGCCTGTGGTTCTGTATGGGTGTGAAACTTGGTCTCTGACATTAAGGGAGGAACATGGACTGAGGGTGTTTGTGAACTGGGTGTTGAGGGGAATATTTGGACCGAAGAGAGATGAAGTGGCAGGAGGTTGGAGAAAACTGCATAATGAGGAGCTTCATAACTTGTACTCTTCTCCAAGTATAATTAGAATGATCAAGTCAAGGAGGATGAGGTGGGTAGGTCATGCAGCACGATTGGGGGAGACGAGGAATGCCTATAGGATATTGGTGGGAATGCCAGAAGGAAAGAGGCCACAGGGAAGACCAAGGCGTAGGTGGGTGGACAATATTAGAATGGATCTTAGAGAGATAGGATGGGGTGGTATGGATTGGGTAGATCTGGCTCAGGATAAGGACCAGTGGAGGGCTCTTGTGAACACGGTGATGAACCTTCTGATTCCATAAAATGCTAGGAATTTCTTGAGTAGCTGCAGAATTGGCGGCTCCTCCAGAAGGGTTCAGCTCCATGAATAAGTAGGTAAGCACATCACTATTAGAAGAATCGATGAATTAATCTGTCTCATTTTAAGTACATTACATAGTGGCTGTATCTGCATATTCCTCATTCAAGAGCCCAAACTACAGGCCTATACAACTTGAAAACGAAATGTAGTGCTAAGTACTAACTCCCTTATTCTGTAACCAGATAATTGACGGGTTAGAGATGAAGGCCGAAACTTAAGGACTTGGGATACGATAGCGTGCTGCCTATCGCGCACCTCAGGGCACAGTGAAGAGTAGAGCAATAGTGGATGATGATTAGCAGGAGGAAATCGAAGAAACTCGGACAGAACCTGCTGTAAGGCTACTTCGTCAGCCGTCATCTCCTATGAAGTCTCTGCTATTGAACCCGAGGCTCCGGTCGAGAAGCCAGCGTCTAACGTTCTGGCACGGTCACGAGTATTTGCTTATCCGTTTCTACCGAGTTCGTTGGCACAGCGATAATACTAAGGATTTTTATTCTGCAGGCACCCGGGTTGAATACCCGACTTGTTACAAGCTCAGCTTCTGCTCCTTAGCTCCTCATTGGTAATTCGTATTGCCATCACAGTGGAAGCGTCCTCTAAACGCATGAACCGACTTCGTCCCCTCGAACTCTGGGACCGTTGGATCTAATCCCACTCGAGGCATTAATGTCAGTGTTCGCTTATTCTGTGTTTGTGTTGCTCTTTGTGTGGGTAGCGGCCTTGCGATGGGTTGATCCCCCATCCAAGGAGACCTACCGACTGTTTATACATTAAGAAACTGAAAAAGCGGCCAAGATCCACAAGGGCTATAGAGCCATAGATAGCCATTCATAATTATCTTCACATGATGCTGTATAAACACAGTAGATGATACGAAATCGTAATAAAACCAAATTAAATTCTCGACATGAGTTTTGTTTTAGCACCCTTAATATAAGCCCATACTCCAAAATCCCCGCTCTAAGATTGCAGGATTGCCTACAGAAGCTATATTAATAATTTAATTTATGGTTCTGAACAGGGTGCTGACGAGAATATTTGGACCGAAGAGAGGTGAAATGACAGGAGGTCGGAGAAAACTGCATAATGAAGAACTTCATAACTTATACTCTTCTCTAAGAATAATTAGAATGATCAGGCCAAGGAGGATGTGATGGGCAGGGCACGTAGCATGAATGAGGGAGAAAAGGAATGTATGTAGGATATTGGTGGGGAAGAAAGAAGGAATGAGACCACTGGCAAGACCAAGATGTAGGTGGGTGGACAATATTAAAATGGATCCTAGAGAAATAGGATGGGATGGTATGGACTCGATTGATCTGGCTGAGGATAGGGACGAGCGTGGGACTCTTTTGAACACATTAATGAACTTTCGGGTTCCATAAAATGCTGGGAAATTCTTGAGTAGCTGCACAATTGGCAGCTACTAAAGATGGGTTCAGCTCCAAGAGTGAGTGATTGATGATCTTCAACTGTGGTACATTTTATTGAAGTATTATTTCCGAGCCTTGCTGGTATTAGAACAAGTGTTATTTATATTCAATTATTTTGAATAATTTATAAACAACATATGGGGACACAACATGCGGAAGTTAAGTTTCAGGTATTTTTGTCCAACAATTCCTATTTACATTCGTACGTATTCTTTGCAAACATTCCGAAAATCTTGTTTGTACAGTTTAAATTTAAAGTTTGCGCAAATACGTTGCGAAGACTTCCTCATATACGACTGACCTTGACTGCGTTACCTTGACAATGAAATCCAACATTTTTTCGTAGACAATTATATAAAATGCGTTCAACCAGTAAACCTGGCTTCTACGAAGTAGTCATCCAGCGTTTGACAATATATAAACGGGATGGCATGGTTGAGGTTAGTCTTCTGAAATCTGAAATTGTCCCTACAGGGAGATATTTGGGAAGAACTGCTCGTATGTGATGATAAGGTCTTTCTTGCTGTCCACACCGTCAAATCTCCAACTTGAGAATATATGTTATTTGTGAGTAATGGAGGAGCAGCCACAAAGAAATAACTTTCAAGAAAGTAAAACTGTTATAATATAATTTGTCTTAAGAGTTCAGACGATTTCATGCTCAAAGATACAAGTAACTGGGAGAGGCGCGTTAAGAGAAACGATTCTTATTCTTAAGTAATAATTACGCAGAGGGAATAGAGAGTCGATATGTTTAAATTATTGCGCTTCCTTCGAGTGGTACTGCACATTTTGTAAGGGGCCACACGCAGACATAACCAGGCGTTACACGCCGAAACTATGTGTGAAAAACCTAACACAACAACTTCTGAACTTCTGTAATTCTATTCCATTGAGAAAATTGTACTAATTCAGCACTACTTCAAGACTGCAAATGTATTACTAGAGAACACCTGCGGATCATTACTGGAAACATAGCTGTAGTTTTGTAGCACCCTGTGATTGGATACTGTTTGAGGGGCGGGGATCAGCACGAGCCCAAAGGGACATACGCCGCAGCATGGTTGCGTTAAGTCATCTTGTTCCCCCTCCGCCGTAAGGTAAACGTAAATATCTGCAGAAAGTACAGAGACCTGCATTTTACTATTATACTTACATTGTGCTTTATTCGTAGGAAGTAGGTAAAATAAATCCGTGATTTGGAAGTCATGTCTGCCCGTTCACATGCAATATCACCGAAGCGACTTCACGGACTTCGGAATATATTCCGTTTTGATTTCCTACAATAAACTTCGTTGAGTGAATTAAATTTTGTTTTGTATTTATGAAATATAATCTTTACTTTCGTGAAACTTAACGCATTTTCATTAATTTTCTCTGAAACGTCTCATAGTACAAAAAATGTTCATGCGATATAAAATATGGCACTTGCAAAGATCTAATATAGTCATTAATGTGACGCACAGACCCGTTATTAAGTGGTGACTCTAGGTGTTGCTATGTGACGTCCGCAACATTCACACGTGCAACAATAGAAATGCGGTGTTTCCTATGTGGTCCGCGCCGCGACCATTGCTATGCGACGGTGCGATATAATCACTCCTCTTCAACAAAAGGGAGACTGTGTTTTCTGCGTGGTCCGTGCCATGGAGTTATCTTGAAGACAATTGAAGCTACAGTTCAGTTGAAGTTTCAGCTGTGGAGTGTTAACCAGCGGGCAACGGAAGCTGAAGAATCTCCATTGCTAAAATTCGTACCAGGAAACCTCTAGTGAAGACACTGTAGAGGAATAGCCATTACGGAGAGCTGTTACCAATTAATGACTAGTGGAAATAAACTGAGAAGACTTAGTGTGAAGTGATTCGTAGTGCGGAAATCAGCAATGGTGTTACGACATCTAAATTGTCAATTAATCTACTCACCAATCCAAACCGCTTCTACAGTCACTAATACACGTGATAAATGCATTACAGTATCGCTCAGTGTAGATTATTGAGGTCTCATACAGTAATTTGTAAAATATTAGTTTTTTTTTTACTGAGTCACTCTTAATGTGCCCTAACGCATCTTCAGGTGATATATATATTTATGTAAAATTAAAATTTTCGTGCTCTAATGCATTTAACAGTTCATTTTGCTTCAAATATTCGTACCTAAATTACGTCGTGGAAAATGTATAATTATTACGGTTTCGAACTTGGAGATAAAGTAACTTTTGTGATTTTCTATATATACAGCCACAGAAGATCAATTTTCTGGTACAAAATATTCGTCACAAAGAAGCCGTTTAATATGGAAGAAAATTCAATGGGAACATTTTTCAGTTCCTATATTTAGCTTTAATTTCCACAAGAAACACTCACTCATGCACTCATGCATATTGTCGCGTATCGCGGGGTATATCGCGACAAATAAATTCTCGATGTATTCGATGTAGCGAATTTTATTTCACATTCGCACTTACAATCACCCAAATTACAATCTGACGATTACTGCTATCTGCAGTATCACAATTAGTACACTGAAAAATGCCACAATACAACTGACTAGTTGCTGGCTAACTCGGCGGTAGCTCCAGGACTCNACGTACTTACTGAAACAAGTCTGCAAATTTCTATTTCTATCGTAACTCTCTGACTAGTTTCGCAATCGGTTTCCGTGGAAACGACACAATGACAAACTCTTCTGTGTTTATGCTAATTATATGTAGACTGTATAATTTTAAACCTGAAAGCTTTATCTTTTAGAACACCGAAATATGCCATGCCAACGGCGAATTCGTTCAGTGTTTGTTTTATTGCATATACAGTCTATCTCTATCTCTCTTCTGCGTCTTTAATTCTCCTCAAGTTATGATAATTCCCTGAGTGCATTAACAGCTAACAGAACACAGACGCAAAAGTCAAACCCACTCCCTCGCATTTAGATGTGAAAATTGCAGAAGAGTCTATGCATGCTGAAACAACAATAGAAGAAGCAAAGAGGAAGACATAAAACTGAATGACTGATACTCCTAAACAAAAGAAGGCTTCTCCACAACCCCAAGCCTTTTTCTTTGCTGCAGCCTCACATGGTGATGAATGAGGCTTTTTTGTTTGCGAGGAGACACCAGATGCTTACGCGCAGATAAAAGTAATAGTGAAGACAGACAAAAGCTTGTTCACTTTTGCCCGACAGTGAATATTTTATATTCCCTTTTTCAAAAGTACCGAGAAAAGAAAGACTTCTTTGTATACAACTTTTTGTACTTATTTTAATTCATTCTCTCTTCTTCAAGCAGTTTCTTATTCATTTCGAAATGTATGTCGACTCGTCACCAAAACTATTGGTTTTAAAAGATCTAGACAGATGGTTTGAACCTCAAGTCGAAGTTCTTAATATTACTGGAAAAGCATAGACCTAAAAACAATATTCGTCTAAAATATTTAAAACATAAAAACAAATATGGTAAGAGAAGTAATATTATCTGGAGAGCACCACGGTTTCTGCGATCTTGTGTAGATCCCATATTTTGTTAACATATATCATAAGTGGCCTCCGTAGTCTAGAGGTAACGTTCCCACCTCATGACTCAAGGTACGCGGGTTCAAATACCCGGCGGAGGTCGTCGAATTTTTAAGGGCGGAAAAATTCAGGGAACAAGTCCTCCGAGAGGGACTTTAAGCCGCGGGTCCCGTGTCGTAGCTACAGCTACTGCTCTCCGCAGCTATCCACTGCTCTGAAGATGGAGGCGCTACGTTCCTCCGAAACGTCGGCCAAAACGAAGAATACACGGTGCCTAAACCCAGAAGACAACTTTCTTCAATATAAATCTAATTTACTGCTTCATGTTCGTAAACTTTTGAAATTCGCGGAGTTTCTAAGTATAATTTTTTATTTCAACTGAAGAGTACAGCTTTCATTTCTTTAGGTTTGAGGAACAGCATTGTGACGTCGGCTCATGTCTGTGATCTGTGTGCGCAATTCTCCCCTCTACTGTCTCTATCGGTCTCTATTCTCCCTCTCTCTCCTTCCCTTCCTGAGCCGGCTTAGGAGCCTACCGAGTGGAGCTCTAGGCTCTTGGCTTCCCAACCGTTGAAGGGGTAGATTGTTCTCATTTCGGACCACCGGTCGAGGTCATCCTCGACCGTCCAAATTGATTTCTCTACGTGGTATTCTATCTTAGAACAGCGAACTCTGCAATCATTCTGATACAGGTATTTACATCATGTTTGTATTCTTTCTTTATTAATATATTATATTTGATTTGATTTGATTGTTTCTGTTTGGGCATTTCCGCCTTGCTGATTTCTTTGTCCTCCCCTGCTCGCCCTGTCCTGTGATCACGAGAACCTATACGCACCCTGAAGGATCCTCTGAAGGGTAACCCCACTTCAGCATAAAGGAAAATAGTAGTTCTTGTGGAACAAGAGCCACCAAAATGACATTTAGTCAGCCAACTATAGTGTCGACTCCCTGTTCAAATATAATAGAATTTAGTGCACTGGTCTGGAAGACAGAAATCTCTGGCAGTCATGTAAACGAATGAGAATGTGAAAACTGCTTTCCTTTGTACACACTGCATACACGACTGTATAAAAGTAAAACTGGCGTAGGCCTAAAGTCACAGCGAAGTTTCTTCTTCTTCTTCTTCTTCCCCCTTGCTATTAGACATTCCACAATATTTCCATGCTTATTTCTCACCTTGACAAAATCTTTTCGGACTATCAACCATGTCAACTGATTAAAAATTGCCGATGTTTCTGGGAGCATCTCTGTCCCCAACGTTAGATTCTGATATGACCAGCCAACCGACATGGCTGATAGCCCGAGAAGACCTTATCAATTCTAGCCGCCATGAAATCTTAAGATTTAATTCATATGTCACCAAACTATGAGATGTGAAAGAGCCATGACCAGACAACAAATTATTGTGGTGTGTATACCCCTAGCTAAGCAACGGCTCGGTAAACACGCCTCAAAAACAGAGAGACTGTTTTCTATGGGGTCTGTATCGCGACCGTTGCTATGCAATGGTTCGGCAAACACGTTTAAACAATAGAGAGTGTGTTTTCTGCGTGGTCCATACCGAGGAGTTATCTTGAAGACAATCGGCGGTATAAGGCAATTGAGGATTGAGCTGTGGAGTGATAACCAGCCGGCAGCGGAAGAGGAAGAATCTTCAGTGTTAAGAGGGGGACAAAGTTGCTTGCGTCCGTGACATTCTTTAAGTCATACGTGTTCCCTGAGTAGTGCAAAATGAGTAACTAACCTGGCAAAGCTTCCCAAAAGAAAAGTGCAAATTCTTCAAGATGCAACAAAGCAAGAACTTGAGTGCTCTCTATTGGGAAGCAAGAAGCAAAATGGGTTAAATGATCCCAAATGCAGCCATGGGAAACCAACTAACCAACCAAGATTCGTTACCAGGAAACGTCCAGTGAAGGCACTGCAGAGAAACTGCCATTGTTGAAAGCTGTTACCAGGTAATTACTAGTGGAACTAGATTGAGAAGACTTAGTGTGAAGTGATTTGTAGTGTGGAGATCGTGAATAGTGTTATAATTATATGTCGTTACGATCTGGTCAATAAATCTATTCGCAAATTCAAACCCCGTCTATAGTCACTAATTTATGCGACAGTATCATCTCTTGGTGCTTTTAAGTTTCTGCTTCATCCCTTGGAGCTTTGCTGGTTACACAGTCAAGATAATAGTAGGAAAGGAAATTCAGGGGGAATGGAGAAAATAGCATGAGGACTTTCATAATGTCACTCTGAAGGAAGTATTATATCGATCAAATAAAGGGGATGAGGCATACAACACACATAAAATTTAAACGCTAAAGAATATAGCATATGGAAGACCTAGGAGTAGATGGGAATACATCATTAAAATCCGTCATAAGAAATAAAATATGAGAACGCGTACGGGATTTGAAGCTCTGTACAGGATCCAGTGACGGACTCTTGTGAATATGGCGACGAAAATTTGGATATCTTAACAATCAGAAAATTTCTTGACCAACTAAGAGACTCTTAGCATGTCAAGAAGGACTGTTCCATTAATTAGTTACAGTAGGCTGTGACGGTGTGCCAGAACTGTGAACAGCAATCAGCAGAGACAACAGGGCAATACAGAAATAGTCTGACGGACATGCCGACTTGCCTTTCCTAAAACTCCACTAAACGGTGTGATCTTCGGCGGACCCAGACGCGTCGCTTCCGCATCCTCAGAGCTGTGCTGGTTGTTGTTGCCGCTAGAGGCGCTGCCCAGCCCGCTGCTGGAGCAGGCCGACGGCGTTGTGACCAGTTCGCACGGGGAGTCATCCGAGAAGAGGGTCTCATGACCACTGTCCACCCGGGCCATCCTTATCACCACCTCTCAGGGATCTGTAAAACATTGGAAAGCTTATAAGTCTGCAGAATGCACAAAAAGCACCAAAGATGGATTTCCCGAAAAGGAGATCCCGTAACTACTAATATTTGCACATAATATGCATATTTTATAACAAGTGCAGATGTAATGTCCAAACTGTACGTTCGCTTGAAAGAGTCGAGATTTTCACGACGTTGGCTATGAAGAATGCAGTCTTCTGGGATGTGGCGACGTGTAGATATTGTGTGAACCGAAGTTTCGGAGAGCGTATCGCCTCCATCTTCAGGCTATAAAAATCCGCGAGCGAGAAACGAGCGTGAGCAGGTGGCTGCAGGCTGCACCCTGAAGAAGGAGGCGAAACGTTTCTCTGAAACGTCGGTTTACACAATATCTACAAGGCGCCACATCGAAGAAGACGGCATTTTATTCACTTAGTGCAAATAAGGGTCACTGTTTGTCCTGCCAGCATTAAGGCTCTTGCTTACTAGGATCTTCGTGTTTCTATCGCCAGAACAGAATACTGCGTTCCGCTACCATACAATCGCACCGAATTTGACGGCAAGACATCCCTCTTTTAGCATATAAAAGGAGAATTATGAGATCACCTTGCTGTGTGTTCGTTTCCCCCCCTTAACGTCTGAAAGCCGGAACAGTGGAGCCCGAAGAGACGGCCGTTGCTAGGCAACGGATAGGCAAATAAGATCCCGTAACAAGGAATACACAACAATAGAACTGTTGGACAAGGTGTTTTCTATGCGATCAGTGTCGTATCAATCAATAAATAGAGGAAAGAAAGTAGGTGATAATTCTACCCACAAATTCTTGTCAGGCATGTATTGCTGGACGTCTTTTGTGGATGTGTTTTTTATGGAACGTTTGCGCATATCGCAAAGGTAGACGGGCGATAACTGACCTTAGGTTCTTTGACGTAATCCTTGAAGCGAGAAGAGAAAAATACAAAACAAAACAAAGAAGGGTAGAGGGACAGAAATAGATGCGTTTTATTAATTAGTAAAATGTTTTCAATTTTGGCCATGCCATAGATTGGTTAGGCTCTGGAGAGTTTTTGGTTCAATCTCGGATGTTTTCATGCTGAGACTCGTGGTGGGAGATCTAAACTTGTACAGGTTTCTCTTATACTTTCTTTGGTTTTCCCCACCTAATTATCATTCTCCAGTTGTACTTATACTGCACCATAAAAAATGCGGATCCATGAGCAGGGAGCATGTTACTACAACTTCTATTCTTTCAGGGCTTCGTTTCTGGCCAAATGCTCAGCTAGTTAGAAAATAGGAAGTTTGTTTTTAATTTTCAATTATCAAGTAAAGCTCTCAGACACATCACTATCTCTTAAATCCGAACGCCTGAAATTGCAATGGCAAGTTCCTAAAATTTCCTTAAACACATCTCTTCCTTAACAAGTAAACAGATTTTAAATGGAAATGCTGCCAAGCTTGTATACACACGAGGAAGAATCAATAAATAGGTCAGAATTGGATATACTCGTAAAAGGTATAATACGTGATATTCGAAACTTGGAAAAATTATCGACATACGATTATCCACCACCAACGATACACTTGTCCCATCACATTACCAGTGCGTCAAAACCCGCAGCATAAAAAGTATTTCAACTCTTGTCTCGGCCACTTTCGCACCTTCGGTTCAACCTCTTCGTCACCAGCGAAACGTTTACCACCAAAGTGGGCTTTTAGAGGGCCAAACAGATAGAAGACACTAGGGGCCCAATCCGGACTGTATGGGGTATGGCATTGTCATGATAAAGCATTACCCCTCTTGACAGTCAGTCTGGATGTTTTCTCCTAATTGTATCTCGAAGCTTCAACAGATGCAGAATTCACATTTTCAGCACCTAAGAATCCGAAAACATGGTAATCATAACCTTCCCAGCTGATGGCGTAAGCTTAAACTTTTTGGTTGAAGGTGAACTGAGAAGTCTCCACTGCACTGAAGCACGCCTTGATTCGGGTTGGTAGTGATGCACCCATGATTCGTCCCAAGTAAAAATCCTATTAAGCATGCTCGTATTTTATCCATCTTCATACCGTAAGAATGTTGCAAGGACCGACCATTTCGTGTAATTTTTTCTCGATCCTTCAGTTTTCTGGGCACCCACCATGCGCAGTTTCCGAAACTTCAAAAGATCGTGCATTATGCTCTATGGGAACATCCTAGTGCATTTTCTACACTGTCTGTCGTTATCCTTCTCTCAGCTTGAATTAACTCTTCCGCCTGCTGCTGCACAACTGTTTCTGTCGCAATCTTAACAGGGCGACCTGGTTGGGCATCATCTGCGACTTTCGGACGTCCTTGAGAGAATTTCTCCACCCAGTTCTGAATAGCTTTTCGCGATAAATACTTCCCACCATAAACAGGAAATATTTCTTTATGGATATCCCTTGCATTGAGTTCTTTTGCCTACTAGGAATGCACAACAAAATGCTGTTTTTCGATATTACGCTCCTCAAGCACGGTCATCATTTTGACTACTGAAACCAGCCCCTAAACATGCACATGCGCGTCTGCTACCTAGACTGTCATGAAGCTGGACTGTGCTGCTACCTAGTGATACACATACAAACCTATTGCTTCCATTACAGCTGTTTTACTTCCATGTGTGACCTATATACTGACTCTCCCTCGTAAAACATTTCGTCTATCCAGTTTTCTATATTTTTTCGTCTCTGAGGTAGTTTACAGGCGACCACAGTCGGTTTTGTAGCTTTGAAATCGCTTAGTGCGAAAAGAAAGCAGCAAGCGTCACAGTGGCTGTAAACATTACTCGTAGAAACGACGGGTGATGCAACTTATTTCTTTTTTACGAAATGCCTGGCCGAAAGACAGGTGTTTGTTTTAGTATTACATACCATCGCGTTAAGATTTTAAACACAGGTTTCGAGAATATATATTTCCCACCTTTCCATTATTAAGATATTAAAATTGGACAATAATATCGCGACATGGCAGATAAAGAATTTAACATCGTATAGAATATGAAGAAAGCAGTCTTCTGGGATTTTGCTTTTACCGGTTCTCACGGTCTCTTCGCTTGCAGATTTCTTATATTTTTTCTTCTAACCTGAAGATGGAGGCGATACGTTCCTCCGAAACGTCGGTTAACACCACATATACACGGTGCCAAATCCCAGAAGACTGCTTTCTTCATAGTCACCGCCGTGAAAGCCTCAAATCTTACATCGTATAGAATACTTGTTACACAACGAAAAACTTTGTTACAAAAGAACTGAAGTCCATAATGGTCTCAGATAATGATGAAAAAGTTAACTTGAGTTGTTTCTTAATACTTCGCCTAAGTAACGCTCATGTAGACCTCACAGGCACTGGAAAATGAAATATGGCTTGAAATATTACTTGTCAGAAATTCAGGTCTCTTTGCAGAGTTTCTTTCATATTCATACGAGCAATTTAAAGACAACGCATTCATTCGCCTGAAAGCTGCTGTTCAGGCTAAATGCACAACGAACGTGAAAGTTAAGTTGCAGATGCGGTAAGGAGTTGAGGCCTCCAGCACTGTCACATGCCGATAGGCCTATGATTTTCTTGCGTCTAAAAGCTCCTCTGGAGTACAATAAACGAGCTACGTTTGTCTGTTTATCTGCTCGTCTTCGGATGCGACTAAGACGCACATTCATCTGCTGTCTTATTACTCGCCATAAACAGCAGCAGCGCCACTAAAAGCAACTTCGTCCGTTTTAATTGTCATCGATAAAGCGGCATAATTTTCGGGTAGAAGGGACAGTAGTCATAGAAGGTGGAGTCGTGTAGATTCGTATGCTGATTCCCCCCTCTGGCGCTACAGCCCCAATTTGGGCCTAGGCGTACCTCCATGAAACTCTCCGTTTCACTTCGGTCTACTAGATCTTACACATTCGGTAGTACTCCTTGGCCGAGTGATCAGCTCGTCGCAAGGCCTCTACCTGTAGACAAACACAGAAAAACGCACACAAACATCCATGCCCTGAGTGGGATTCGAACCCACGATCCAGGCTTCCGAGCGAGCGAAGACAGTGCATGCTTAGACCGCTCGGCTACCGTGACCGGGTTCGTATGCTGATACAGGTTTGAAATCTTACATTGAAAATTAATTATAACTAGGAAAATACACGAAATGCATTGAATAATAATAATAAACGGTTCATCTTAGTCACTTGCTCGCTTCTTGGCTCCAGGCCTGTAATAACTATGGCTTCCTTTATGACAAATGTCCATTCTCATCCAGTATTTGTCCTTCTACTCCATCACATTATTTTCACCTCTCGTAAATGGTTCTCTCCATCTTCCAAACACTGTGGATAATATTAAAATGACAATAGGATATGGCGGAGTGACTGTATTTATCTAAATTAGGACAGAGTCGTGTGGCGGCCTCCTATTAACACTGTACCATCGGGTTCCATAAACTGTCGTGCATTTTTTAACTAGCGGTGTGACAGTCAGCTTCTTAATAATGACTTTACTCCATATTACTTGATTAATTTTGTCTTATCGTAACAGATATCTTGCAACTGCATCCAGTACTGACAGTGCAACACTTTTAAATTCTCGTTCACGACTGTCTCCTTAACTGTAATTTTAAAGTTACGTAATTTGCAATTTGTGGCTGACGAATTGGATGTCACGTAAGAAATGATGCTTATGTGATTCCGTCATTAAGATGATGTTCTCTTGATTTGGAACATACTCCTGAAATTCTCGCAATGTACATCAATAATTCACAGCACGTGGCTCGAATTTGGTTGGCGAAAGGCACGAGGCTTTCTTTGCGTGTCCGATACAAAGAAACGAACTGAAAATAAATTTTAATAAGAACTGGACTCTACTGTTCTACACTTTAAAAGCACATAAAATTTTAGTAGCTTAACCTTTTGACAAATGTCTACATGCAAGAGGTAGGAGGACATAAAGAGAACAACACAGACATTGATCTCAGTGAGAATTGATGTGAGGATGAGAGTTGGATTGAACTAGGTCAGGATCGTGTCCAGTGGCGGGTAATAGCGATGTTAAAGCAGAGTTTAGTTTCTATTGGTTCATTTTACAAGTCATTTTTGTATTATACATGGTGGTGATGAATGCTATAACGATGTTGAATAATATTTAAAGAGGGGGGTGGGGTGAAAGGGAATGTGGTTAATGAAGTGCGTCATCGCCTGAAAGAAACTACAAAGATTAAGAGGTACGAGTTGGATGACCAGGTGTTCGGACTGACAATTATGAAACAATGAAATTGTACAGAGACAAAGTGTTGTTTTTGCTTTGTCTTCAGNTGTTATCTCGTGATGGTCGTTCGACCGTACGAAGTGCCTAAGAATTCAGAGTCAGTCTGGAAATTATGGACAAGAAAATTGATCACCGATCGTCCAGTTAGATTTACCTGTGCCCATGTTACGAAATATCTAACAAATGTATCAAGTTTCACGATTTGTCTCCAGATGGAGCATTACTAGACATATATTGGATTTTAATGAAACGGAACTTTGGAAATGGACGTCAATATGGCTTACAAGTTTATTTTCCCTCAGGTCAGTGAAGGTAATATCTGAAAATTGTAGCACGTGAATTTCCCGTTAAGGAAACTTCTTTTGCTGTATTTTTTTTAACAATCTGTTGCACGTAGTGTAAGGTCGCAGGTGTTGGTGACCTTCATTATCCTTCACTTCCCACCACTGCTGGATCCAACCAAAGTACTCAATTATAAGACCTTATTCAGTACTCCAAGGATTGTGGTAGAGTCTCTTCTGATGACGACAAGTAAACATACACATGAAGATCTGTACATACACAGTTCCTTATGTTTATCTTTGGGTTTCGTTTATTCAAGCCTACTTACTCAAATAAGCAACGGGAAGTAACGTGTCTTTGATACTGAGGTTCAATGCCCCTCGGTTTAGAAACCGATCTCCATATACCGCTCAGTGAACTGGATTCATTTGGCTCTGGATCGCTCTGGATGGAGTCTGGTGGCAGATTTGCTTAGCATTGAACTGAATCTTAGTATTCCGTAAAAAGTGGGATATTTCTGGCCAGCTTAGCGACTATAATCTTACCGAGGAGGGTTCTGCTTTATGAATGTCAGTTTCCTATTCACTTGAGTAACGGTATGAACTGGGCTTAACTGGCTCAGTACGTTAATGTATATTCAGGTTCCATAAAAAGAGGAGAATCCCTTTACTGCTAACGGACTATGCTCCAGAGACTTTAATTGGAGTTTCTGTTCGGTTATGGGATAAACATATAAAATACACTGGATTAAAATGGCAGTGAATATTCAAATTCCGTTGAACGAGTGCAATTTTTACCGGCTGAGCAACTACTTACTTCTCGAGGAAATATGTAATAATTTTTCCTCACTGCTTTTAGAGCCACCTAGAGCCCTGGCCTCTGAATTTAAATTTCATGCTCATTTTACAGACGATAGGACTCCTTGGACAAGTGATCAGTTCATCGCAAGGCCTCTACCTAAACACAGGAAAACACAAACACTGAATAAATACATACACATAAAAACATCCATGTTTTGTGTGGGATTCGAACCCAAAATCCCGGCTTCTGAGCGATCGAAGCTGGCTACTTAGCGACGTTTTCGGTAGCGAGATTACATATCGCCGGATGATAGGGTGATAAATGAATCTGGATAAGTTGGTACAACGAGAACTGGCAGGGAAAAAACCTGCCCCACTTCCACGCTGTCCACTACTAGTCCACCTGACCTGGAATCAAACTCGGGCCAGCAGGGTACAAAAGTAACGCAACACTCTGCCCGCGCCATAGCTCAAGCGGTTAGTAGCTGGCTTTCCACCGCGGCGGTCCGGGTTCTGGTCAAGTGGGATTTTTGATGGACAAAGTGGCGCTGGGGTAGGTTTTCTCAGAGTACTTCGGGTTCCCATGCCAATCTTCATTCCACCAATTGCTCCACAATCACCCTCACCTATCATCTGGGGGTGGTACAATGGGCCAGAAGTGGCCGCAGTACAAGGGACTTAGTCCCACCCCACTAGCAATAAAAAAATAAAAAAAACACAACACACTAATCGTGACTTTCACAATTCTGATCTGTTGGTAACTGCTCCTCCATGAACTGAGAAATTTGGCTTTTCTTCTCTGCTCGTTTTATTTCTGTATCTGGGAAAATGTTGACAGTGTCAACTGGCATTAAATTTCATTCAGCGCAGCACTATGCTTGTATAGAGAACAGAAAATGAGAGCACAGAGAATATTTCCATATAAGAGAATACTGAGAAAACTACACGAGGAACTTAATTTGTAGTGTTCGCTGAACATGGGTGGATGATCAAATAAAGGAGGTTGAGGTCAACACAAATAATCTCCGTGATTTTAGTCCGCAAGCGAACTATACCAACCACTTGTCGGCTAAGTTAGTGCCAACTTTAGCGGCCTCCGTAGTCCCGCCTCATGACTCAAGGTACGCAGGTTAAAGCCCGGCGGAAGTCGTGGAATTTTAAGGGCGGAAAAATTCAGGGAACAAGTCCTCCGGGAGGGACTTTAAGCCGTGGGTCCCGTGTCGTAGATTTACGGCACGTAAAAGATCCTCATGTCTCTAGGAGACCTCTGAGCAAAATTAGGTAACACAATTCCCGTCCAAGTAGTTTCCAATGCCTCTGGTAGATGGGGGAAATATCAGGTACCGAGGGCCGATCTCGTTGGCTGAACGGGGCTGAAAACACGCACTAGTACCGGTAGGGTATGGAGACAGTAGAAATTAAAGGGGGACGCACAATGGACCAATAACTAGTCTAAGTGGATGGGAAACCCACCCCCTCTAATAATAATAATAATAATAATAATAATAATAAATAGTGCCAACTTTAGTAGAAAGAGGGTGTCGTGTGGTCGGCGCAACGAATCCCCACGGCCGTTAATCTCGGTTTTCTAGACCGGAGCCGCTATTTCCTTGAAATAGCTCCTCAATTATCCTCACGAGGCTGAGTGGACCCCATTCCAGACCCATTACTTCTCAGAAAATCTGGTAGAGCCGGAAATCGAACCCGGACCTCTATATCTGTAGCCAGGAGCTCTGACCACTGTACCACAGAGGCGGTCATTAGGCCAACACTGGGATGCAATATGTTTGTCTGAATGCGCAAAGGGAGGAGTCATTTGGGAGATATAGTCATACACGGAAGTTTGTACGCTATGAAATCAGAAAATAAAGAAGCGGTTTGTGAGGGTGTGAGCCTGAGACGTCTGGCCCAGGATATGGTTCAGTAGCGATCTGTTGTGAATATGGCAATACAAGACAGGAAAATTCTTCACCATCTGAATTAATATCAGATTACACGGCGTCAAATAACTGGATTATAGTCAATAATAAAGCGGAAAGGGTATGGAAACAAGTTATGGTAGCCTAATTTAAGGTATTATCCAGGTATTTTCCTGGAGAAACTGAATAAAACGATGAAAAATCTCAGGATTGTCGAGATTCTAACAGAGAACACTGAGGAAACAAGCCAGAATCAGATTCTCAAGACGGAGCTGGTTCCCTGATTGGAAATATCATAGTGGCCACGTTCCTTTGGATGGTTCGGTTTTGAAGTATAGTGCATCTCCAGCAGACCGATGCCCCCGCATTGCAGGTGACCTTGCGGCGCGACCTTCAAATAACAACCGGCTGCTCCGAATACAAGCGGGGCTCAAAACGCAGGCGAACACTCTTTGTGAGGAAAGCCTTCACCGTCATCTGCACATGAATTAAAATTTTCTGAAGTTGTCCCTGTGCTTAACTAATTAAGCACTACGCCATAAAACGTATGGGGGAGTGGCTGCATAGGTACACGTTTCCTTGACCGAGGTGAGTGGTCAGTCACACGTCTCGGCCGCTTTAACCCCGGGGGAAGAGACCTCGATGCTAATTGGATAGGAGGTTTGGTGGGCCCCAGAGCCGGTCTGGACGACGAGGAGAAGAGAAAATTCTTGACCATACCGGACTCGAACTTCGACCCCTCAGTCGTCCAGTCCTTAGCCAATCGCTATACCGACTGAGCTATCCCGAGTCCCATATACACGTGAACATGAATTGCATAAAATACATTAACTGGTCACATAATTGGAAGGACATCTGGGGATTAAACTGCGACGAGACAAGCTTCAGTGGCATACTGTTCCCAGAGGTATGACCAGAATGTGGTCCAACTCCGCTCACTGGTTCCGAAGTGGCCGGAGAGACATCTGCAATGCGCTGATGCAAAAAACACAAGAATTGACGCGTCACTAATTATATAACCAGTCTAAGCAGAACAGTGTTTGTCAGCCTGTCGTTTTGTCGTTACGTCATGCATACTCCGTTTCCATGGAAAAGAAAGACAAGAGTGGTCTATCTAACACCGTTTATTATAAGTATTTCGGTCCACATTTAAATCGATGTGAGGATCGCATCAAGACATGTTTCTAACGACATGTACTTACATTGTTGTAAAGTAAAGGAGTGTGAGGAAAGAATGAGAAGATGAATGACAATATGACGGAGAAAGAAAAGAAACTCGAATGAAATGCGTGAAAGAGAGAGAGAGAGAGAGAGAAAGGAGAGAAGGAACTTAAACAAATGACGATTTAACGAACTTGCTATATAAAATATCATTATCATTAAGACAGAGTTTAATTTGTAGATTAACAGATTTAATACGGGGCACGCGGTAGCGTAGTTGGTTGAGGCACTATACTACATTCCGGAAGATCGCGGTTTCGAATCCCGATGAGGTCATTGGATTTTTCAATTGGCCTAATCCTTCCAGCCACACTATTGCCCTGGGGTCGACGCAGCCTCTAACAGAAATGAGTAACAAGAATTTTCCTGGGGGGGTAAAGAGCGGCCAGCGTGTAAGGCTGACAACTTTGCCGCCATCTGTGAGCCGATTGTCTACAAAATGTAGGAGCCCCTAACTCTCACAACCCTATGGGCCTCCACGGCCTGTTACAGGGGCAGCTTTTATAGTTTTAATACGCCATGAGGGTGATCAACTGAAGAAGGTTAAGAACAAGGGGGCAGGCAGTTCGAATGAAGTGAGAAATGTATACAAAGTTTTAGTATGACAGGCTGAAGGGTACAGATTATTTTGTGGACACATGTATAAGGCAAAAGTAAAGTTGTCCCTGTAACCGGCCATGGAGGCCCATAGGGTTTGAGACAATCAGGGTCTCACATTATCTAGACAATTATCTCACAGATGGCGGTAAGTTTGCCAGCCTTAAGTACCGGTCGCCCTTTACTCCACAGCAACCTTCGCCCTGACGGCTTGTAGCATAGTGCCTCAACCAACTACACTACCGCGTGCCCCCAAAGTTGTCCCTGTGCTTAATTAATTGAGCACCAAGCTCTGAAGATGTATGGGGAAGTAGAGGTATAGCTCCATTATTTTTTACCCCGTTACTAGACAGGAGTGAGTGGTCAGATGCACGTCCCGACCGCTTCAGCCCCAGACAGAGTCTTTATTACCCACTGAATAGGAGGCTAGGCATAGGTGTAGATACAAGAATATTAGAATACAGCAAAAGAAAAGTGGTGGGAGAGTGTGGGTTCGATTCGTGTAGCTCAGTGTGGCCTAAAAGGCGGACAGTTCCTTCACTATCTGCGTGACTGACTGGTATCTGAGAATCTGTTCCGGATTCAGCTGAAACTGAACAAAATTATAACCCCTTTATATGAAGACTTATATCCGTTTATGAGTATAATATCTCGTTCGTAGCTCTCAAAATATATTTCATAACGAGATATGTTCAATAAAATATTGTAGAGGAAAGTACAGTGCGCAATTTACGTCCGTACAATTTTCCTAAAGTCATACATTTTCTGTAACAATTAAATGAAATTATAATTAATTCTAGTTCTTCCCACAAAATTTTTGACCGGCTGACAAGTTTTATATTGGAAGTCTTTCTCGTCTGCCCTGTATGTCTTACTGTGTTCGTCAGAGAATAATAAAAGTTAACATTAGAATATATAGATATAACACTGACAATGAGCCAGTTCTTTTATACGCTATGGTTTTATTTCGTAGCTCACTTTAACATTTTTGTTCACGACGTTAACTAAATATTTAGATCTTCCTTTCCCATTTCAGTGTTTTCATTCCAAAATTCGGAATAAGCTGTTTGGAGGAATAGTCGATATTTATACTGAGAATCATATATACACACAAATACATTTCGTGGGCAAACTGCGGAGCTTGTAGGTACTAAAAGAAATGTTGTTCATACAGGAATCACTGTGTTGTGAAGGGTTAAATTTTCTCGAGCCGTCCTTCACCGCCATAGGCAGCTCATTCCTGCATTTATAAAGACGCACGCATGCACACACGACTTGCAAACACTGTAGTATGGAACACGTGTACGCTCACACCAAGAACTATAAATAACGGATCTCCGATGACCTGCACTCCGTCACGGGTCACGTGCCTGAACTTGCAGTAATCACTTTTTACCTTAGTATATTCTATTTAATTTTTGTTCCACAAGCATCTGTCTATTGTCTTCCCAGCGAAAAGTTGCAAAAATATGACTATTAGCATCGTCTGTCCCTCTGTCAGTTTTATTAGCTCGAGATCTGCTTAACTGATTTTCATAAAATAGGATATTGAGACGTGGAAACTAGTTGACCCATTCCAGTTTGGGTTAAAATCGGTAAAAGTGCAGAATTCTACATAACGGCGTGCATGCTTCTCTGCGTTCTAATCGAGCTTAACTCGCTAAATATTTATCGAAGTGAGACACATTTTAAACAAAGGTTATGGAGGAAAGTGGAGCACAGTATGTGGTCAGCACAAATTTGTCGCAAGCCTTGCAGTTTTGGTGGTAATAAGACATAACGGAGAGATCTTACCGGCATTGTTACGGTATTCGTATAAATCTTACTGCAGTACAACGCATGCAGTAACAGGAGCAAAACACAACACAGAACACAATACATAAATATATGAAGGAAGAATGATCACATAAAAGAGGACTGGCGTAATTCGCGTGTTTGAGTGCGACGTAGGAAGAATCCCGAAAATTTTTATTATTTAGAATTCATCAACATATATGACGAATACAGATTTTAGTCATTTTAGAATGAAGACATTATGGCATGCAGTACAATAGTTTAACGTGCATAAAGACACCTGAAGATGGCACATTAGTGCTGAAACATGTAGTGTGGAAGTGAAGAATAAGGTGAAAAATTGTATAGACTGTATAAACCATGGACATGAATCAGTGTAACAGGACGCTAAAATATAACATTAGAAAATTACTGTATCTAGGATTTGACCTCGTATATTTTCATAGATAAATACAGACGTTTCTGCGGATCCTGTCTTCATTTACGGGGAAGATTCCAGGCTTCATTCGGGATTACTGGGTTTTTGGACTTTCTCCAATGTCCGATTCCCTAAAGAACAAACGTTTCGGAGACTTGATCTGTTTCCGTCCTCAGGTTTGTGGGTAGCAGACACCTGCTGTTTGTTAGGTCCGTTAGAAGTATCTAATCCTAATCACTGTTTTTTAGTGTTTTTCAGAATACCGGACGATGGGCGAAGTCTAAAAATCCAACAATCCCTATCATTATAGCACCTTAGAATCTACCCTGCTTCCTATCTGTGAAAACACACGGCAACACATAATGGAAGAACGTAATCTTCTTTGCCACTGCTGTAAGGAAGACTCTCATACATCACTTACTATTAATAATGTCAATGCCTGAGGTTTATTCAGAAGATGGGCACAGAGAGAGTCAGACAAAAGCCGCGATATATCACAGAGTAATTTTGTGGTTATGTGTTAATGGAAAGGAGCAGCAGGGCCACTGTTGTGCGAGGGGTTGGCACGCCTGCGGGTTCTTGTCACAAACGAGTTCGATACCATTTTTGGATATTGCAGGGTAATTAATTTAGTCGGTGAGACGAGAAATTTGAGGCCAACGTCCTTATATTCAAGGTCAATGTCATTAGCAGCAGTACGACTAGTAATGAGGCAGACAACACGGTGAAAACGCGTAGAAATACAAGAGCTGCAAGCTATTACAATGGAACCATATGAGTAACTTTTACAAATAAATCTACACCCTGTCACTGGGGGGCATAAATGCAAAATCCCCGTAGCCCAGGTGAGAGGTGGACGCAAGGCTCAATACTTTGAACTGTAAAAAAAAATTGTTGTTGCGAAATCCAAAGAAGTTGAATTCAACAGACAAAACTGTAAGAATTTCCTGAGAAAGGCTATGGCTTAAAAGGCTGTTTTGCCGATGCTGCTGTCGTTGTTGATGATGGCGATGATTATGATCTACATGGAGCAGAGTACTTTTTTCGAAGCTGATACTGTCTCAAATAATCAATAAGATGTCCCCCTTTTATGGAGTCCGAAGTTTCGTTACCGTGTTCGTAAGAACCACTTCAAATCCATGCCACGCCCTCACAGACTATTTATTTAAAGTAAATTTTAATATTATCATTACCATTGAACCCTTAGGTTTCCAAAATTATTTCTTCTCCTTGGATATTACGATTTCACCTCCCTCCCATGCATACTACATGTCTCGTTCATCTTTATTTGATCACCCTAATAATATTTCACAGAGAGAAGAAATAATTAACTTTCTCGTTATCATTTTGTTCGTCCTCGGGTTATTTCCTCCCTCTTACGATCAAACATTCTCCGCAGCACCCTGTTCTCTCACTTCCCCAGTCTGTGACTCAATATACGTAGCATATGAAACTATAAATTTATTATATATCCTTAAATTTCTTTATGGGAGAGGAAAGATAAAACTCTGTTAACCGAACTGTTGCAAGCATTCCCCGAACATTATGTGATTATGAATGATGCTACACAGTATGAATGAATGAATGAATGAATGAATGAATGAATGAATGAATGAATGAATGAATGAATGAATGAATGAATGTATAAGGGGTGGGCCTTCTTGGCCCTTGCACCACGACCTACAATAATCTCTTGTCCCTCCCCTTCTGATTATCCCCTCAACAATCCTGCTCTTCGAATGAAGCGTAGGATTTTGTACGTGGGGACGTCGAAATAGTCACTTGGTTCCATAAAGTATTTACCCAAGTGGCGCAATCTGAAATAAGCTAAGGCCTTACATTCGCACATGATATGTGTGGCTGTTTCGTTTTCTTCTTGGCACTTCTCACAAGTTGGACTGTTACTTAGTCCCAGTTTGAAGAGATGTCCCTTGAGGTAACAGTGTCCTGTAAGTAGTCCTACCACCCATCGTAGCTCTGCTACACAGTAAACTTCCTCAACAAAACGTTAACGTCTACGCGCCTAAAACCATAGACGCTATTGATACAGATCGATGTACAATGTCTGGGACACCTAAAAGGAAGCCTCCAATGTTTGAGATTAGGCACTTCAGGAATCACCTCTCTTTCAATAGCATACTAATGAACCTAACAGCTGATTTAAAACCCGTCCAATCACCTGTGAACACACGACCAATGATGATCTACAGTCACGAAGCAGTTACACGAGCGGCAGAAGGAAACATGATTGCGTCATCAGATTCCACAGAGCACAGAGCAAAGTATAGTTACCTTATTGTTACTGCTGTTAATTGTTTATGGATTTTTTGGTGACACTGCATTTGCTATAGAGGTTATGTACTGTTGCGTCAGGAATGACCATGAATAAGCAGGTGATCGTCAGATCGAACGGCCCTTGCAGTAAAAACACAGAAAATATTAATGCACGAACCAGAAAGGAAAATTACGTGAGAAATTTTATTGGATTTTCTTGTATCTTGTGAGTTCTTTCGGTACATGATTTAAAAGCGTCGTTTGGAGCATATTTTCATCCGTTTTTAAAATATGTCCATATAATTATAAAAAATTATTCAACGATGATGTCAGTATCGATAATATTGTCGCGTGTTTCCTAGGCAACGCCACAAAAAAATTTTGTAGGGTCTCGGATTTGGACGAACATTTATTGGACGATCGCCCTTTACACTCATAAATACAATTGTTCGCACCTATAGCGCCTTCTGACGTTTACTCTTCAATTGCTACAACACTCTTGTACCGATATTCCCGGTGGATCTCCGTAATCTCTGTGTAATCTCTTCTCTGTGATCCCTTCGCGTCATTTTGTATCTCGGCCCCTTGTAATCTCTTCGCGTCACTTTGTATCTCGGCCCCTTGTAATCTCTTCGCGTCACTTTGTATCTCGGCCCCTTGTAATCTCTTCGTATCACTTTGTATCTCGGCCCCTTGTAATCTCTTCGTATCACTTTGTATCTCGGCTAGTTGTAATCTCTTCGTATCACTTTGTATCTCGGCTAGTTGTAATCTCTTCGTATCACTTTGTATCTCGGCTAGTTGTAATCTCTTCGTATCACTTTGTATCTCGGCTAGTTGTAATCTCTTCGTATCACTTTGTATCTCGGCTAGTTGTAATCTCTTCGTATCACTTTGTATCTCGGCTAGTTGTAATCTCTTCGTATCACTTTGTATCTCGGCTAGTTGTAATCTCTTCGTATCACTTTGTATCTCGGCTAGTTGTAATCTCTTCGTATCACTTTGTATCTCGGCTAGTTGTAATCTCTTCGTATCACTTTGTATCTCGGCTAGTTGTAATCTCTTCGTATCACTTTGTATCTCGGCTAGTTGTAATCTCTTCGTATCACTTTGTATCTCGGCTAGTTGTAATCTCTTCGTATCACTTTGTATCTCGGCTAGTTGTAATCTCTTCGTATCACTTTGTATCTCGGCTAGTTGTAATCTCTTCGTATCACTTTGTATCTCGGCTAGTTGTAATCTCTTCGTATCACTTTGTATCTCGGCTAGTTGTAATCTCTTCGCGTCACTTTGTATCTCGGCTCGTTGTAATCTCTTCGTATCACTTTGTATCTCGGTCCCTTGTAATCTCTTCGTATCACTTTGTATCTCGGCCCCTTGTAATCTCTTCGTATCACTTTGTATCTCGGCTCCTTGTAATCTCTTCGTATCACTTTGTATCTCGGCTAGTTGTAATCTCTTCCTATCACTTTGTATCTCGGCTAGTTGTAATCTCTTCGTATCACTTTGTATCTTGGCCCCTTGTAATCTCTTCCTATCACTTTGTATCTCGGCTAGTTGTAATCTCTTTCTATCACTTTGTATCTCGGCTCGTTGTAATCTCTTCTTATCACTTTGTATCTCGGCTCGTTGTAATCTCTTCGTATTACTTTGTATCTCGGCTCGTTGTAATCTGGTCTCAAGTCCGACGTGGGCTTTCCTTATACCCTACCGTCGGACGGGCTTGAAGACACCTTGTTCAAGGGTTCCGTTGCACGTGTTCTATCCGCCGGTAGCTAGTGTTTTTTGCTGTCATGGGAACTTCTCTAGTTACCTAGCATATTCTCTCGTTGCTATGAGCTTTCCTAGCCGCTGTCGTGCAACTGCCTCAAACAATTTGTTGCTTAGATTTGCTAGATGTTGTACAGCAATGGATTCAAAATATTCCGGCCCTAGGCGGCACGTCACAATATATAACTTCAGTATACAAGTACTTTTGTTCCTCCGCTTCCTCGTTCTGATTAAACACGTGTAATTTGTCCTATATTTCTGTACTTTTCTTAAAGTATTCGAGGGTAAATCCAGAGACTCATATTAAGGCCTTCTTTTCAGCTGACTCGATCTTCCTTTAAGCCCATGTATTCACTCCCCAATGCTCACAGCTATAATTCTACACGGCCACTGACACTATTTTATAAAACTTCAACTGTGCGCTTTTAATGCTTCTTTTTCGTCTAAGATCACTCATTGTTCAGCACATTACATGGGCTTCATTCAATTTCCTGATTATATCCGAAACAGCACTTAATTTTCTACGGTAAATATTTGCTGTTATCAAAATCGTGCTTGGTCACAATTTACTTAGTTCCCTGTGATCCTCTCTTCTATAATATAACCTTTTAAGGATACTTAGAAATCACGATTTTGCTTATATGCATGCTATTTATTATGAGTTCGCTAAGTTATGGAAAGAGAGACATATCTATACTAAGACTACGATATGCAGCTCTGTTATCTAATTATGTTCAGCATAAATACAAGCCGTGAAGTAGTGCCCTCGTTGGCGTTATTACTAAGTCGTTTTAATTGGGCGAAGCGAACGTTACACCGCTTTCTTTTGTATATATAAAGTGATTCTGAAAATTCGATCAGAGTGTTGCAATGGTTATTATGGACTTAGACATTTCTTCAATAGATGACTCCAAGGATCGAATAGGACTGCAACACGATGAAGAAAGGAAACAAAAGAAAGAATGCTCAGTGGTGTCCAAATAAGGCCACTAGACCTGCAGGTATGACCTATATTATGGGAGATGCTGTACTGACATAAAACGTTTTCAATTACAATTCCAGAACATGTGCTATTCATTCAGCTTTCATCCTTATTTGGAATCCAGTAAGAATACCATCCAACAGCACCAGTATTCTTCAATGGAATAAAATAGACTGACGTCAAAGACTGGTATCCTTCAATTCCTATATTTACAACCGTAACATCAAAGGAACCATGTTATGTGGGTCCCTGTCGCCACGGCATGGCGCTTCCTCCTACAAATTTGAATATACAAAACTATAATTTTGCCTGTGGTTCTGTATGTGTGTGATTTTTGGTCTCTGACATTAAGGGAGGAACATGGACTGAGGGTGTTTGAGAACAGGGTGTTGAGAATATTTGGACCGAAGAGAGATGAAGTGACAGGAGGTTTGAGAAAACTGCATAATGAGGAGCTTCATAATTTGTACTCTTATCCAAGTATAATTAGAATGCTCAAGTCAAGGAGGATGAGGTGAGCAGGTCATGTAGCACGAATGGGGGGGACGAGGAATGCGTAAAGGATATTGGTAGGAAAGCCAGAAGGAAAGAGACCACAGGGAAGACCAAAGCGTAGGTGGGTAGACAATATTAGAATGAATCTTAGAGAGATAGGACGGGATGGAATGGATTGGAAAGATCTGGCTCAGGATAGGGACTAGTGGAGGACCCTTGTGAACACGGTAATGAACCTTCGGGTTCCATAAAATGCTGGGAAATTCCTGAGTAGCTGCAGAATTGGCGGCTCCTCCAGAAGGGCTCAGCTCCATGAGTAAGTAAGTAAGTAAGTAAGTTGCATTAAAGGAATCGTGATCAGCTCATTTAAGGACTGCTTACTCTCAATCTGCAGTCAGAATCCCATCTATTTCTTGTAGTAACGGCAATGTCTACGGAAAACCAGTTTATATACCAGACATTCGCTGTGGCTTGTGTCATGACATTTAATTTTTAACTCTTAAAGTTATTTATTAACTAGCATGATGACCGCTGGAATTTCAATGTTAAAAACATTCTTCTCCAAAAAAGGCCTAACCTCAGTAACGTGAAGATTTTTTGAAATACATGTACATTTATGCTTAGATGCTAACTCGATACTGTCACGTGTATTAGTGACGTGGGTTTGGATCGCTAAGTCCGTTTATTTGATATTCACTGGTTGTAGCTACAAACAATTATAACACTTTCAAAATTTCTGTAATTATAACACATAAATAAATTCTATACCTGCTTACACTAGTCGATGCTGAAAAAGATCTGAAAAGAGCTATTCCTCTGCAAAGTTTTCCCTATCCGTTTCCTGGCAAAGGATTTTAAAACAGGAATTATAGTTGTCACACTCCACATATCACTGCACTACAGGAAACACAAAGTCTTCAAATTACACGTCAAGTCTTCACAGGTCGACTTCTAATTCTTCTGCACTTCGAAATTCCAGTGGCTATCTCCTACCGAAAACTGAGCTCTCAATTGTCAATCCTCAACTGAATTTATAAATTCAAAGTCATATTTTGACTGACGGTCGGTCGGTCGGTCGGTCAGTCAGTCAGTCAGTCAGTCAGTCAGTCAGCAAGTCAGCAAGTCAGTTAGTCAATCAGGCAGTCACTCAGTCAGTCAGTCAGTCTTGGTGTTGAGCCCAATCAGGGGCTCATGACCAGATATTTGTTACTGTTTGACTGTTACGATCTTGTTTTTGTAGGACGCACTCTCTCACGAGAGGACGGGACTGTCTTTGGTATATGCTGCTGGCGCTTGCCAGCGCAGTCTTTCTCGGGTCCGAATCCCTTGGTACTTGCGACCACATCTTACTGTCTCAGATATAAGACTTTCCTTTTCATCGCCTCCTTCAACTCGCAGGGTCACGGTGGAGGTATTCGACTCTGCCTCCACACGGGCGCTGAACGTGTAGCGCCCATTGTCTCAAAATAGCTCCTCTGCACGGATCCCATGGAAAACACCGTAATCTATTGTCAAGGATGCGTGTTTATAGCTTCGTTGCCTAGCAATAGTCGTCTTGTTGTTCTGTGCGTTTGCTTGGCGCAGACCACATAGAAAACACAGTTTCCCCTATATTTTTTCCTGTTGAGAAACGTTTACTGAACCGTTCCCTGCCAATACTTTAATCAAATCTGTTACAATATAAAGATATTATGTTGCTGTTATGTAAAAAAATTATTTTCGGGCAAAGCTTGCTTTTAAAAACAAACTATGAAAAATACCTAATGTCTCTCCTCCTTCAAATGATAACAGATTAACAAAATAACCATTATATAATTTATTTTATTCACAGCTTCACTAGCTAAAACGATCAGTGCTCGAGTGATTTGACCCTCAGATACAAAGTAAATAATGACAAACATTTAAATTTCCACTAAAGCTATTATTTCTATATTATCAACATGCAATCCGTTTTTTCATCCACAATTTCTTATCTCTCCTTGAAACGCAGCCTCGCATTATTATGCATGATGCCAAATGCATCATAATTGCAAAACCTTCCCCAGTAGTTACATATTAACCGTACAGCCCACAGTCTTAATGCACTGTTCTGAACTTCCTCCTCCAATAGTATCTTACATTGCGTTTTCACTGAATACGCGCACTATCAACAACGGAAATTTGGGTTCAACAATTCTTTGCCACCTGGGGTTCAACCCCATAATCCTTCACGCGGCCGCACATTATTCTGAATAGTCTCACTTGCAAGAACCTCAGAAATAAGGAATTCCCACCTCTCGCTACAGTTTCCAAAAATGATTCCTCCAGAGATTCCCTCTCATAGGCATTAAATCATGATTTCATTGAGTACTCGTATATACGCTATTTCTTCGACAGAGGTCGAGACTGCAGCGTCTCCTAGAGGCCAATTCCATAACTACTTCCAAAGACCACTGTTCTAAATATCCTTTTGCCACTCAAGCTATCTTTATGCTTTTGTATGCATTATAATAATAGATGTATACGACAGTACAGTCGGAAGTTACGCGGTTGCCACAGTGCTGTCAGACTCAATCGGTCAGGAGCACACAGAATTTCTTTGTCTGGCTCCAGTGCGGCTGAGTCCCTTAACCGGGCCCGCAGTCTTTCTATCGAATCCTGACTGGTTTCTTGACCACAATGTGACACAAAGGTGAGACCCCGCCTCTGAGAGGAAGAGGGACCTTGTAACCGCTCACTTCTTTGGGCCCTTTACGTTGGTCGCCACGCTGTTGCCGTCCTCCCTTTTCTCCTACGTTTGTGCTCCACTTATCACCGTCCTCCCTCTTCTCGTGGATGTCGAGAAGTTAGGTGGGAAGGGAGGAGAATTGTGACCGTTGGAGCTGGTACGCGAGAGCAGGTAAAGAAGGGAGTATCTGGGTTCTGTTCGGTAATTTGTAGAGCTGAGTTCATATCCCGGGTCTTATACGGGTCTGGCTCGGGCAGGGCAGGAAGAACCTTTCTCTACAATCACACACACCTCTTTAGACCGTTGCACTTAGTAATCATATAATTCCCTCCGGCTCACTGAATACAACTGAATTTATTAGTACACTTAATTTGAACTTTACTTATAGTACTTTTACAGAAGGGCCGTAGTTGTAAATTTTGTGTCCGACTTTGCCGAAAGTTGTATGAAGACTCCTCGAGGTGGAATGCCCACTCTCTGAATCCTGAGGTCCACGAACCCAAGACTCCAAGAGAAATCCACTCCTCCACTTCTGCCATTGGTTAAGTTTTCAAACTAGGAGGTTCCCTAAATTTTGAATTCCCAATCATGTTGCTTTGCTATGTGATTCTGGCAGATGCTGACCTGACGCTAAGGTTGACAGCCGCTTGATGCATTACGATCAGGGTATGAGGCTCCGGCCGTCCCACTTCTAAGTTATAGCTGTCCCAAGCTGCCAGCTCTCAAATTCTCAAAGACTTTCCGACTTTGCTGAAACTGCCAGAATTCCAGGAAAGTACCAGATGTTACTTCCTGTCCACATAGCAAAATTTGAATTATGTCCCTTCTGCGTGTAAGAGCTGGCTATCTGCCGGATCTCTTTGTTTGTAATTTTGTAATCTTAACTTAATACAGATTTAATTAACACACAACAGTCCTCTAATAAGAATGAACGGTTACAACCTGACCTGTAGAATGGTACGTACTAAATGCACTGCACTGTCAATGACGTCAGGGCCTTGTTTCAAAGCGAGTCCACAGTCCTCTGTTTCCGATGATCGTCATGATTGGTTGCTCTATGGTTATGCGTTTAACAATATCGTTTGCAGTGTATTTTTCGAGAGATGGCTCCTTTTGTATGGTGTTTGGGTATAATTTCCTGGAGTTTCTTTCTAGTGACTCTGGCACCCTGCCTGTTGTAACGGGAAATTCTCTCCCTTACTGATCATCATGACGTTAGTATATATGGCGCAGCCTTGAAGCCCATGGCTGATTTAAAACAAAGCGCAAAAGCCAGCGTCTTGTCTCATGTGGATCCACTGCAAGCGGCTATCAAGATGTCTCGAGTTCCTGGATGGATGTCGCCAACAGTATCGTCCGGAGAGCGAGAAGTATGTCCACGTTCCGAACTGCTGCATTGGGAAGTGTATGATATGAGCAACTATAGAGCATGTAGATGCGTGAAGGACACCGAAGTATCCTCCAGTCAGTGTTTTGTTTATACAAGTGAATTTGCACAGCGCAGTTCAGGCTCCCGCTAATATCGGCCGACAGATAACACGTCATCAGAACCAGCGCCTGAAAACTGCACTGCCAGCACCACCTGTAACCACACGTGCCCCTGAAGCTGGAAAAATCCAAGGACGACCAAAGTTCCCTTAATATGAGAGCAGTTTATGGACTCATCAAGAGAAGTGAGGTCTGAAGCATTCCAACCAAACACGCATCGTGCAGCACTTTCAGCACTGGACTACTTGACGGATCCATCTTCTTCGATTTCGTCTTTTCGAATATTAGACAATGGCCAATGTCCACACATTCTGTAATCCTACACTGCCGTGAGAAAAAAATGTACAGTGAAGAAAACCGAATATTTATTTTCTAAAAAAAAATTATGCATACTTATTTACAGTGAATACAAAATTTCCAATATCCTACATCGGAAATTATGTGTGATATATACATCAAAAGTTCGCATTGATTCCATCTTGGGGGCAGGGTCACGCAAAATACGTAATGATCCGGAGAAGTTCAGTGATATGTCATTAATCATGAGTTTCCGCGAAAATCAATCAAAAACGACCACATATGTTCATAAATAAAAAATAAAACGGACAAACACCAGAAACCTTTTCATGAATTTCCCAAAAGGAGCTACCTGAAAAGCCGGACAGCACAGATCTAAAAGCGTCTGACGTACCTCATGCTACTGCCACAGACACTGGCTGAATACGAGAGCACCTGCAACCAAATGAACAAGAAATGGATTAGTCTCTGTATCCAAGCACCTCGCCGTTTGAGAAACATACAAATAATAATATGCACGAAAAAATTAACAGAAGATTTAAAAGTGGGGAATATTTGCTGGGGATCCTTTTTTATTTCCGACAAGATTAAAATAGGCCTCACGCACTCATGGAACTGAGCCCTTCTTGAGAAGCTGCCAATTTTGCTGATACTCAAGAACCGCCCAGCATTTTATGGAACCCGAAGGTTCATTACCCTGTTCACAAGAGCCCTCCACTTGTCCCTATGCTGAGCCAGATCAATCAAATCCATACCATCCCATTCTCTCTCTCTCTAAGATCCATTTTAATATAAAATCACATAGCCTTTTCTTTCGCTTAGGTCATTTATCCAAGGAATCCGTCCAGGTCCGAGGGTTCTTGGACATTTTCGTAACAAGTTTATTTTTGCGGTGAGGTGTTGTTAGCCCCACGACCAACCACCAAGCTGGAGGACCACCCCTTGTCGACTGTCCGCGACTGCTTATTCAATATATTCGCAGCTACCCTCCATACCTGGAAGACGTCTCCTCCATCCGAAACCTGAGGACGCGCCATGTCGGTTTGACAAAGGGGCCTACATTAAATTATAGTTCTGCTTGTAGTTCTGTACGGTGAAACGTGATCTTTGACATTAGAAGCAAAGAATATACTGAGGGTGTTCGCGAATGGGTTACTGAGGAGAACATTTGGGCCTAAGAGGGATGAAGCGACAGGACAGTGAAGACGCTGCATAATTGGAAGCTTCCAAAATTGTAGTCGCCAAATGTTAGTAGGATTATCGAATTAATGAGGATGAGATAGTCTAGGCATGTAGCAGGCATAGAAAAACAGAAGTATGAAGTTCTTGTACGAAAAAATGAAGGTAATAAACCACTTTGGATACTTCAATATTGACGGAGAACTATGAATAACCTTGGTCTGCATAGCTGATCGCCCGGCTGAGATTTGAACCCGAGACCTCCATAATACGGAAAAGAATTCTAACCACACAATCTTGAAGTTCGGTCCAAAGTCATTACTTTATGTTTAGCTGCTCCAAAACGCCACCGTACTACAAACTTCGAGACAGTTTGCTCACGTATTGTTCATATGTGTAAAAGTTCTGTGACAACTGCATGGAGCAGAGCCATTCCTGAGCAGCTTACAATCGCTCAGCTTGTCAATAAGTCATGTACATTGTTATCGAACCCGAAGGTTCATTTTCGTCTTCGCAAAGTCCACATCTGACTCTATCCTGATCAAACTGAATCAGATCCACATCTTCAAAACCTAAGTAAGGTTTGCTATAAGATCCTCCGGTCTAAGCCTAGTCCTTCCAGGCGGTTTCTTATTTTAATTGTTTTATGTTAAAATGTTATTGCAGTTCTGATCTCTTCAATGCGTGCTACAAGATCGCCCATCTCAACCTCCTTGAATCGAACATGGCAACCGTATGTGTTGAAAGGTAACAATTAGCGAGCTTTTCGGTGTGGAGGTTTATCCATATCTCTTAAAGCGAAGCAACTGATACAGAATTAGGCTTTCATAAAGAAAATTGAACTTTTGTTTGAGGGGGGTGACTTAAGACGGACGGACAGATAAAACTCCGTGGCTTGTGAGTCCGCAAGCGAACTATACCGACCGAGCGACCGCCTCTTGTCGTCGAAATTAGTGCCAGCTTTTGCGGACAGTGGGTGTCAGGTGGTCAGCGCAACGGATCCCAACGACCGTTAATCTCAGTTTTCTATACCAGAGCCGCTACTTTTCCATTCAAGTAGCTCCTCAATATTCTCACGAGGCTGAGTGGATCCCGTTCCAGACCCACTAATCCCCATAAAATCTTGTAGAGCTGGGAATCGAACCCGGAACCTCTGGATCTGTAGCCAGGAACTCTGACCACTATACCACAGAGACTTCTGACAGACGAACAGATAACGATATTAAACAGCTTGATGTGGTGATGTGTCTCATGAGGATGACTATGAAAACTGTTGAATTCTGGGTTGTGACGCCGTTTAGTGTGGTATATTTTTACCGACATTTCTGAGGAATATTCTCCCTTTTTCTTCAGGACTGAAACGTCGGTAAACATGTACCAGACTGAACGGCGTCATATCTCAGAAAACGCTAGTCTTAACCTTATGTCATTTAATTTCGATGTCACTGCGATTAGACAAACTGGGCAGTGCCGTGGGAAAGGTCCTGATGCTGCACGAGGTTGGGGCGGGCACTCAGTGAAAGGATGTCAACATCAACATAAAGACAATGCAGCAACTTACCACGCTTGTCCGTCCTGAGCGGTACAATAAATGAAACCCGAAACAGCTACGTATTTCAAAACGCTTCCAAATGAACCCAAAGTTCGCATTATCTGTACCACTTATTTAAGCACGACATAAACATTTCGATGGAGAAAGGGGTGGAGGATTCAACAGCAATATTCGAACACCTTAAAATAAAAAGAAAAATGCAGAAGTACTTTTAAGGTTACCAACTATACATGAAACCGACAAACTCACTCACCCACAGAGCTGAGCCCTTCTTCAGGAGCTGCCAATTCTGCAGCTGCTCAAGAATTTCCCAGCATTTTACGGAACCGAAGTTTCATCACCGTGTTCACAAGAGCCCTCCACTGGTCCCTATCCTGATCCAGATCAATCCAATCCATACCATCCCATTCTATCTCTCTAAGCTCCATTTTAATATTGTCCACACACCTACGCCTTGGTCTTCCCAGTGGTCTCTTTCCTTCTGGCTTTTCCACCAATATCCTACATGGATTCCTCTTCTCATTCGCGCTACATGCTACATATACTAAAATTTTATTTATTAATAATGACACTGAGAGCTGAATTTATAAGCAGATATCTGAAAATATCATATCAGCATGAGAAAGCATCGCACTTTTTGGAACACCTTGCGCCATTTTTCCTAGCCATGTGACTCCAGGTAAAATTGCAGGCCAAATAAAAAATATGAAAAATAAGGACTAGACCTGTTTGCTATTCGCTACGCATCCTTTTGTTTCCAGCTGTTTCTCTCTTCTTATTGCTGTTGAATTATGTGTCTATAGGGCAAGTACAGTGATCCTTATGAGAGATATCTTGAATCGCTACACAGTACATAATAATAGTCTTAGAAGTCAATAAACTGTATTTGTATTTCTAGCAAGGTTCCTTTCATTTCGGATACGAATACGTTTATCTAGATAATCGGTTGTTTCACGTGAATATTATTCCAAGTTTCAGTCCTCTAAGAAACGTCAAGAGAAAATTCAGAAGAAAGTTGCTCGGAGTTCGAGTGCCCTGAGAAACACCATTCAGAGCTTCGTCAGAAAAGTAGGAATAGTAAACCCTTCTCGGCCAATCAGCTGCAACGTGACTGAGCTAGAAACTAACGTTTCGCTGGCTTGCTTTGTCTCCATCATTAGGGTCGATGTGATGGACGCTTCCACAACTAGCAGTAACGTTACTACATGTGTGCAGGTCAGGTAGTTGAGAGGTTAGAGGCCACTGCTTGCTCCAAATCCCAAACATCATGATTAACTGGCACTGCGCTTTGCGTGAGCACTACGTTTCTTGTTTGTATTACAGTCCTAAATCGTTGACCTAAATACCTTTTTAAACGCTATTAAAGAGGTTTGCCGAGGCCGCGCCATAGCTCAAGCCGTTAGTTACTGGCTTCCCACTGCGGCGGCCCGGGTTCGGTCAAGTGGGATTTGTGGTGGACAAAGTGGCGCTTGGGCAGGATTTCTCCGAGTACTTCGGTTTCCCCTGCCAATCTTCATTCCACCAACTGCTCCACAATCACCCTCACTTATCATGTGGGGCTGGTACAATAGGCCAGAAGTGGCCGCAATACAAGGGACTTAGTCCCACCCCTCATCATCAGTAATCTGTCAGACGACAGATCCACAGGTCCACAGTATCTTCCAAAACAATTCCTCCACTTAATGCGATCTCCCCACTAGCAATAAAAAAAAGCGGTTTGCCGAGAAAGAACAATGTTCGTGCCTCATCACAAGAATGATAAGATCACATTATAACTGTAGCTGATAAATAATTTTGATTCGAGTGTGGCAAAAATAGAAACTGTATGAGAACTCTAATAAAACTGTCTCTGTAACAAGCCGTGGAGGCCCATACGGTTGTGAGGCGTCGAGGCTCCCACATTTTCTACACAATCGATTCACAGATGGTGGTAAGGTTGTCAGCCTTACTCACCGGCCGTCCTTTACCCCCCAGGAAGATTCCTGGTACCCATTTCTATTAGAGGCTGAGTAGACCCGAAAGCCATATTGCGGCTGGATGGATTAGGTAAACTGAAAAAAAAAAATCCATCTCACCGGGACTCGAACCCGCAACCTTCCGGCTTGTAGCATAGCGACTCAACCAACTACTCTACCACGCGTCCCTATGAGAACTCCAATAATAAAATAAAATTTCTTTCATGAATAAGTTAAGTTTGGGGAAAGTCTGGTACAATTCAGTTCAGTTGTCTTCCCACCTTCTGCCCCATCCGCAAACAAAATGTGAAATTCACATACACACGACACAACTTTTGTATTGTGTCTCACATTTTAAAATGGATCTTAGAGAGATAGGATGGGATGGATTGGATTGATCTGGCTCAGGATAGGGACCAGTGAAGGGCTCTTGTGAACACGGTATTGAACCTTCTGGTTCCATAAAATGCTGGGAAATTCTTGAGCAGCTGTACAATTGACGGCTCCTCCAGAAGGGCTCAGTTCCATGAGTGAGTGAGTAAGTCTCACATTGGCGGAAGAACGTGGATTGAGTGTGTCTCAAAACAAGTACTAAGGAGAATATTTATTCTTCAGAGAGAGGAAGTGAAGGAAGGCTGGAGCTAAACTGAACAAGGAGATTCGTAATATGTACCCTTCATCAAATATTTTAAGGTGATCACATGAAGAAAAGATGGGCATGGAATGTAGTAAAAATGGCGAAATGAGAAATGCATACAAAAGTTTAGCAGAAAAATCCTCAAGAAAGAGATAACTTGGAAAAAATGAACACAAATACTAGGGTAATATTAAAATAGATCTTAGAGAAATACGAGATAGAAATACTCAGGATAGGGTCCACTGCTGGTCTGTTGTGAACATGTCAGTGAATCGTTTATTTCTATCCGGGCGAGGGACTCCTTGGACAGGTGAGCGACTGTCAACGTCTCAAACTGGATTCTGTCCCATGTAGTTAAGAGAATTTAAACGACAGACTGCGTAGATTTCTTCGAAAAACCTACTGCTGCTCTACCGGTTCGTTGTAAAGAATGTGATTCGCTCACACGCCGCGCTCCATTACCTTACAAAGCAATTCTGAATCTGATGATGGGTTCCTCAGTTACGGTTACAGCAGGATACGTTAAGCATCACCACAGCTTGGAAGACCTTGTCCGAGTGAATGGCTTTGCAGGGATATAATTGTACCAGCAACAGATAAAACAATGCACGAAATGAGGTGAGGAAATCCGTGGGTGTTGAAAGATGGCGGGAGTTCTGGGTGTGCCATGACGTCATTTGTCCCTGTCGGTACAGTCACCACGGACATTGATGTTACTCTTGAACCGGAGACTCGCAGTTATGCACATATTCGGGATGTCAAAACTCGTCTCAGGGGCTCATTTAACGTACCACAAAAGCGAAATTTGTTCTTTATTTAGACAAATAAACAAGCGTTTCGGACAGATTAGTTAACTTGTGCTATGCAATTCATTATGTTCCTTTCGGAATTCCTAGCAACTCTGTTGTGTTCCATGATGCATCGCCATCATTATCGTCATCGTAATACAACAATCAGGGAGCTGGGTCACTCGATGACCCGTTGCGACCTGGATCGTCCAGTTGAGTCTTCAATGAACTTCTCCGGTTCAGTGCAATGTTGGAAGTCTGCAACCTCACATGAGAGCCAGGATAACTCAGTCCATATAGCGATGGACCACAATCTGAACGGCCGGGGTTCGATTTCCAGCAAGGGAAAAGTAATTATTTTCTACTCCACAGCATCCAGACCACTGAAGTCCATCTGGTGCCGATGGTAAGGGTGTCGGAGCTATGCTTCCACTCCCTCGTAAGTTTTCATGACGTGGTACTTAATTAATTATGCTCAGGGGCAAATGTATTAATTACACCTTTGCATAGTGTCGACATGTTGACCCCATTTAGTTTCATACTTCCATATTTTGTTCAGTGTGGGTTCTGTTTTAATTCTTCTAATGTCTCTTAATTTTTGTTATGACCCATTCAAAAGTATTTCGCCGATCGCCTAAAATTTTAATTACAACTGAAACAAAACACTTAAGGTGGTACAGGCAAGAAAAAGAAACATAAAACTAACCCTGTAACAGGGCGTGGAGGCCCATAGGGTTGTAAGATGTGGAGGCTCCTACATTTTCTAGATAAGCGGCTCGCAGATGGAGGTGAGGTTGTGACCCTTGCGCGCCGGCCGCTCTTTACCAAGAGGAAGAGTCTTGGTACTCATTTTTGTTAAAGACTGAACCGACACCAGAGGCCCAGTGAGGCTGCAAGGCTTAGGTTAATTGAAAAATCCAGTGACCTCGTCGAGAATCGAACCCGCGACCTTTCGGCTTATAGAATAGTGCCTCAACCCACTACACTACTGCGTGAATATGTCACAGACGTCATCAAAACTGACAGAAGCAACACCGTTAAATAAAATCTGGAATCATGTAGGAAGACAAATGCTTGGTATCAATGAAGGACAACAGAGTAAAAGCCATAATGGAAGTAAACTTAACTAGATGATGGATGTGAGGAGAGGGTGGCACGGAGGAGCTGAGCAGAGAACAAGGTGAAGCCGGATAACGGATACGTACGGGTTGCCTCCATGACCCAGATTTCCCCTAGATCCGCGCGTACAGCACTTGCTGGGCAAGAGGGGAGTTTCAAATCACAAACTAAAACATCGTAAAGTCCGTCTACTCTACGAATCATGGGATGTCATGCCTTGTGTAGGCAAATTGACGGAAGGAAAATCCCGTGGGAAGCATGTTTAAACCTACCACCGGCATATGTATATTGGAAGTGTGCTGGAAAAGGAATTTAGCGATATTCTAATGATGACGTAACAGTCTACGTCACTAACTGGCGATGACGCATCCTCGCCCCTATTGTAGATGGAGTATACATTGCACTTTATTTATCGAAGCTCTCTTTAACTCAAAATATACAGAATCTAATGATTTGATGACAGTGAATAATCAGGTAATTGGAAAGTATGTGGAAGGAAGGAGGGATATGCTATATGCTGGAAGGTCGCAGGTTCAAGTCCCGATGAGGTCATTGGATTTTTTCAATTGACCTAATCCTTCCAGCCGCACTATGGCCCTGGGGTTGACTCAGCCTCTAACAGAAATGAGTACCAGGAATTAAGTAAATAATTTTCCTGTGGACTAAAGCGCGGCCGGCGCGTAAGGCTGACAACCTTACCTCCATCTTTGAGCCGATTGTCTAGAATAGATAATGTGGGACCCTTAACGTCTCACAACCCTATGGGCCTTCACGACCTGGTACAGGGAGAGCTTTACTTCTTAGTTTTTATGTGGAAGGAAGGGACCCTAGCCTAATGCTAGGGTTCTACCTCGGCGTTTGCCTCAAGGAAACGAAGAAACGTATGAAAAATCTCACTGAAGATAGTCGATGTTCCAGCCGAGATTCGAACTGGCTTCCTTACCAATAAGTTCTTGCAAGTCACATGCGTTGCCGCTTATGCCAACTTACTCAGACTCTAAATCAGTTCCTTCCCATTATATTTAAAATATATTTTCATTGTTTTTTTCTTTTTTTGAATTGTTTCATTTTGGTCCGTTACACTATCAATCACCAATTATCAATAGAACCTCCGTCGAGTGTAACAATGTATATTCTTGTCACCATTTTTTCACATTTGCCTTACATGTTTCGGCTCACAAAGAGCCATCATCAGAGGCACCCACAACAAAAACATGGAAACACTTGCACTGCTCAACAATCACAATATACAGTTTTTTGTGGAAGATGTTACACGTATCGGAGCGTAAAACACAACAACATCCAGTATCCCGAGTGCGGGTATCCCACTTGCAATTAAAAAATCACCCACTAAGCGAGTCGTTAATGTTAAAATTAAAGTTAAAACCGTCCAAGTAAAATATTCAGGTTCCTCTTAGTGGATAGTCCCAATGGGGGAGGCGTCAGCACGAGGTTGCGTGGGCTTGTGGTCGGCTGTGTCCGACGCGTAGTGTATTGTGTACACTGATGATGGCTCTTTGTGAGTCGAAACATGTAAGGCAAATGTGAAAAAATGGTGACAAGAATATATATTGTTACACTCGACGGAGGTTCTATTGATAATTGGTGATATTTTCATTGCTTTCCAACTAATTTATTCATACATTTTATTTTTCTCCGTTCGTTCCTTTCTAATACATGTCAACAGAATAGATTTTCATGCGTTATGTTCGCAGAGCGCATGAAGTAAACAATTGAATGCTCACATGTTCCCCCACCCTCGCTAAAACTCTGCAACGGAATTAGCAAAGTTAATTTAGAAAATGTACAATAAAATCTGTAGATCAAAGTTCACTCTGTTACATAACAATTCACTACAACAGCTGCTTTACATCAAGCTCAAACGGAACTCAATTACATTCCTTGGAAGAAACCCATGGCACACAAAATTATATACCCAGCAGACACTATAAAAGTTATGTTTCACTTAATATATACAGTTCTAACTTGAAATGTTGTACATTTAACAAAAAGAAAAGTGTGTGCGGTACCAAATTTGTAGATATAGGTGTGCTTGATTTTCTCACTGTAGTAATATTATTCTATAAATAAAAATCAAGAAACCATGCACATAAGCGCAAAATCTCAAAGAAAATTTTTGGAAAATCTGTGCAGTCTGAAACGAAATGTCTTGTAACTGTCTTCGTCCTCTTCCTCTTCCTCTTCCTCTTCACTTCACGGTATAACCAATCTGACTTCACATAAACCAATTTTCCATCTTTTCCAAAGTCTTCCTCCGTCTGAGTGTCCTTTTGCTTTGTACTGTGCAATCTATTTCTGTATTCTTTCATCAGTCATTTTATCCAGAGAGTTTTCAGGTTTTTTCTGTGTTCATCTATTTGATATTGTAGTGACTCCATTTTCAGGTCTCTCATATCTCCATTCTTAATATGAGTTTGTTTCGTGGAGTCTTCGATCTTTCTTAAGTACTTAGTCTCTCCTAATTGTATTCTTTTACAGAATAGCATACGTATTCAACAATTAAAATAAATACATTATAATGTCGTAATTAAATATGAATTAGGGACGAAAATGTTTGGGCGGTCAGCGTGTCCGGAAATATAGAGCACTGTGGGCACTGCGGATTGCTTCATGGCGATGGCAGTGACTAGTCTGTACAGCCTCGAACTGTAGGTTGGTGATAGAATGGAAAGGATTTGAAACGCAGTAGAAGTGGAATAATCGCGGTATATCCTCAGCGTTTGCCTAGAAGGGCGAAGAAAACCACAAAAAAATGAATTTTTATGAAGAAGAACGAAGTTCTAGCCGAGATTCGAACCGAATACCTCCAGACTACGAGTCCAGAGTATTATAGCTACGCAAACCCACTCGAGGGTAACTGTTCAAATATAAGTTTCTCTAAACTTCACATAAAGTTAGTGGTAACTTAAATAGGATTAATATAAATTTTGTATTTTAACTTAAATTGTTTATGTAGCATAAAATCTGTTTATAAAACAACATTTCTCCCACATAACACACCACATATTTATTCAATTTCCCAACTGCGAAATTTTTGTAACATTAATGTTTTCCTAACTGAGACCCAAATATTTCTTCTAACATAATTATCTACTTAATTTCAGTAGTTGTGTCGTTATCGTAAACCACTTTTTTTTAATTCGCTTAGTGGGGGGGGGGTGTACTCCAACTGGGTCCACTCGGCACGGCGGCCACTGATTGGCCTATTGTAGCCTGCCCCGGGTGATTATGATAATGGAGAATTTGGTGGAATGAAGATTGGCAAGGGAAACCGAAGTACTATGAGAAAACCCGCCCCAGCACCACTTTGTCCACCACAAATCCCACTTTACCAGACCCGGGATCGAACCCGGGCCGCCGCGGTGGGAAGCCAGCGACTAACCGCTTGAGCTATGGCGCGGGTACATCTGATGAGTACTGATGGGTACGTTGTCAAGGAGGCGGGCACAGGAATAATGGAACCTAAGCCGAACACAGTCTCAATCCGTTTAGCTGTGGTACCACAAACAGTAACTTCTGGGTGGCAGGAAGAAAGTCATGCAAACCACATACAGTTATGGTGAAGAGAACGGTTCATACAGCCGCAAGATATTATGGTGGGCTAACCTGCTGGTCGGGGGGCCACAGGAAACTCTACGGCAGCAGAAATGCAGCATACAGTGACTGCCCAGCATCTCACATGTAGACCTCTGCTGACTCCCAACGTCTTCGAACGTAAAGTATAAACTCGTCTGATTTAGATCAGACTGTACAGGAGGTTATGAGCTCCTCCTAGTGAACACGGTTTGACAAATATGAGGTTTTCACGGCGGTAACTGGGAAGAATACCGTCTTCTGGGATGTTGCGCTGTGTCGGTAAATTGCTACCAGAATGCACGGCCCCACATTCCAGAAGACAATACTCTTCAAACTACAGTACACCTTCGCAGCACAGTGATAACCACACGCACTACATGATTTAATATTTACAAAACTCTGCATTATGGCCCCAGATTGTATTTATGTGTTTCTTACGAGTCTTGGGATAAGCAGCCATGATTGGGCCAAGCTACAAAAACCGGTTTAACCTTTATAATGCAGACACGGTGCATTATTCTACAAGGCAGTAATTTAATTTTTAAATATTATTTAGATAAAATTCAAACTTCAAAATGCTAAATCCTTAAGACGTACAAAGAATGACATGCCGTACTATGAATTCTATTTTGTGCAAACAGTGTATCAAGCGGCCTCCGTAGTCTGGAGGTAACGTTCCCACCTCATGACTCGTGGTACGCGGGTTCAAATACCCGGCGGAGGTCCCTCCTCCGGGAGGGACTTTAAGCTGTGTGTTCCGTGCCGTAACTTTACGGCACGTAAAAGAACCTCACATCCCCAAAGGGGATCACTGAGCCAAATTCCAGGACGTTTCCCGCCAAGCAATAGTCTCTAAGGCCTCTGATAGATGGGGGAAGCATTATAGACACCGCTAAGCAAGTGGCCGAACTCGCTTGCTCGGCGGGACTGATGGTACGCACCATTTATCGGTAGGGTAAAGAGACTGGTAGAATATCATAGAGGGAAGCACAATAGATCAAACTGGTCGCGGTGCATGGGGAAACCCACCCTCTCTAAATAACTAACTAAACAGTGTATCAAAAATCTACATGACGTCTTGTAACTGTATTTCATCAAACTAATTTGTACTTCGAACCAAACAATGCGTCATAACATAAAGGTAGATGAGATATGTTGTACATGTAGCACGCAATGGAGAGATGAGAAAGAAGTACAAAGTTTTAGCCCGAAAGCCTGAAGGAAATGTATCGCTTTGAATAATCAGGTGCATATGAGAGTATGCATTAAACTGAATGTGCTGTGAAGGTGTCCATTAGATTCGACTGGCGCAGGTTATGATTCAGTGGCGAGCTCTTGTGGACACGGCAATTAGCATTTGAGTTATGTAAGAGGCGGATGAATTCTCAAGCAGATGAGAGAGCTTCTCAGGAAGAATTATGTTCATAAACATAGGATGTGTGCAGGGTGTAGCAAAAGGCAGAAGGAAAGATATTACTTGGAAAACCTAGGCTTAGATTGAAGAACTGCATCAAAAAGAATTTTAAAGGAATATTATGAGAAGATATGGGCTAGTTTCAGCAGGCTTAGGATAGAAACTAATGATGGCTTTTCTGAACACAGTAATGGACCTTCTTAAGTAGCTCAGAAAATGCTAGCTTATCGAGAAGGTTACTGTCTCCTGATGTTGGTTAGCTTGTCAGTTGACCATGCCATAACTCAGGCGGTTAGTCGCCGGTTTCCCACTGCGGCGGCCCGGGTTCCTTCTCAGGTACAGTCATGTGGATTTGTGATGGAAAAAGCGGCACTGGGGCAGTTTTCCTCCCAGTACTTCGGTTTCCCCTGCCAATTTCATTCCGCCAAATGCTCCATACTCATCTGTCATCCGGAAATGGTACAACAGGACAATTACTGGCCGACGTACCAAGTGGACTCAGTCTCACCTCACCGATAGAACTACTTTGTTAGTTAGCTAGCTTGTCATGACTAAGATTCTCACTGATCTTAGCACAAGCCTCACTTATACGAGGTACATTTACGATGTATCTGTGAAAAATGATTGTTTCATACATACGAAAGCAGGCACATTCAAATTACATTCGCAATTATGTGTTTCCTGCTTTGTATGGCCTCGCTTGTCATGTAGATTCGTTTTGAGGTTTTTAAGGCGGTTACTATTCAGATTTTGACCTTCGGGGTTGTGACATGGTGTAGTCTTGTAGGTGAGTTCAGATATTTCGAAAGAACGTGCTGCAACCATTCTCGCACTTACATTTTTCTTCCAGTGACAACCAATTCTGTAACCATCGAAAGGCCGCATTTCTCATGATTCAATTTCTCGTATAATAAAATGCAATACTGTGACCTTGAAATTTGCCTTTTCCTACCCACCATTCGCATTTGCCCAGATTAGGCTCCATTTCCTTAACTCCTCCCTTAAGTCTCAGTGACCACTTCCTTTGTATCAGAACTAATTCTTCTCATTTCAACTCTGAATATTGAGACAGCATCCGCCTACAAGACTATATGACGACAAAACCAAGAAGAACACAATTGCAATGGAATTCGTTTCTGATTTTAATGGAGTCTCATTTTTACTTCGGCAATCTAGAGAAAGTGAAGTTAAAGAAGAAACCCGCCCGAAGTGTACAGCCTTCATGTTTTGTCATTCAGAGGCGAGAGACAAGGACACTACACACCTTGTCGTTCTGCGAGGCTCCAGGCCTCCGCCACTTGCATCAGCAACGTTAACTGTAACAGATTTCTTCATGATTTTGTACAACTGCTGACGTTTGGTATTGTCTCTACGTGTAGGTGTTCATGGTTTGCTTATGAACACTGTCAGTACATCAGGCTATAGTTCTTTCCTTTGGCGCTACAGCCCCAATTTGGGCCTTGGTTTACTAAATATTAGACGTTCGGCAGGACTCCTTGGGCGGGTGATCAGCTCGTCGCAAGGCCCTTTACCTGTACACAAATACAGAAAAACGCACACACACAAACTCTGAACATTCATGCCCTAAGTGGGATTCGAACCCACGATCCCGGCTTCCGAGCAAAGACCGCATGTCTTAGACCGCTCGGCTACCGTGACCGCCTCCCCAGGTTATGCAGCGTCCAATATTAGCATGATTAGTGATGAACTGGAAAGGATGTGAAAGGAAATGTCCATAGCGGAAATTGAGGTAGTAAAGATAAAGGTGTTCCTGTGCTTAACTAATTAAGCACTATGCCATGAAGGCGTATAGGGGAGTGAATGTATAGATCCACATTTTCTTGACCTCAGTTCTAGCTGGAGATGAGTGGTCAGCTTCATGCCCCGGCCGCTGTACCCATGGGGAAAGAGCCCGCGGTACCCATTGTATAGGAGGTTGGATGGACCCCAGTGCCGGTCTGGACGAGGAGAAGAGAAAATTCTTAAGCATACCGGGGCTCAGACTCCGACCCCTTGGTCTTCCAGCCCGTAGCCAGTCGCTGTACCGAGTGAGCTATCGCGGCTCTCAATTTGAGGGTGTATTGCAGCCTGATCTTGAAATGGCTGAGGGAAATCACAGAATGCCTCAATAGGAATACGCAATCTCCGGAACGGTGTTTGAAACCAGGACCTGCCAAATGTGCAGCAGAACTCCCCGAAACACGACCGCGATCTTTGGATTATGAGGCGTCGGGTATCGTGCGAAAGAATGGTTATGAATGGCCTCGATGCAGTCGGAAGTCGTGGCCTACCCTAGAATTAAGATGGGGGATTGAGGAAGTAAAATAAAGTCTATACTGAACAGGTTTCGAACCGAATACCTCCGGAATATAGGATCAGACTCGTCACTCGACTGCCGAGAAATGAGTACCAGGAATCTTTCTGGGGTACTGGGGCTCCTCTGTTTTCCGTTCCGGCTACAAGGAATTTATATTAAACAAAGAAACCTTCAGTTGGATCGGTTTCATCTTCTCCTTCGAACTGCAGTCAGATGAACGCTTTGGCTCCCCCCGTAAACCTACACGAGCTAAGAATGAGTAGACTATGGCCTCGTGGAACTTTCACTGTTTCTCTCTGTTTGGTGGTTTTTGCTTGACTTTACATTACTAATGAGACCTACACAAGTTCGGAGTATTAGTCTCCATGCTACTTAATACATATTTTCATGATGGAGCTTAGGATTTTGTCTTATTATAATACAAAAAGTGCATGACCCCGTCAAAGATGCGGCAGAAAATTTTTTAATTTAATTTAATCCTTTCTTATTTTTATCTCCTTCACTCTTTGCTCTCTTGTTTCCTTCCAATCCCTCTTAATTTTCCGCCCTGTCATGACTTTCTTTCTTCTTCCTTCCCCCCCCCCCCCACTTCGTTAAAATGATTCCTTCATCTCAGTTCTTCCGTTCCCCTATCACTTCATGTTCTTCCTCTTTTATGTATTATTCCTTTCCCATCTTCTTCATGTGCCCTCCACGCCGTCAGTCCCCTTCCCTTATCCTGCAAATAATGCATTGAATTCTCCCATCACCTGAATGGGGCCAGCTGCTACAGGTGGACACTTAAATTGACTTTCAGTTAACGAGTATGAGCAAATTTCGAAGTCAAGTTATTTTGTTTTTCATAGCTTTTTGATGATAACTTCAAGATTTGTAGGAGATTTATGCGGACCGTAGTCTGAACGTGTGAGAGGCTCCAGCTGTGATGCATTCACAGAAAACTGGGGCGACTAATATACAACTTACACAGACCCTTGTGGGTTACTGTCATGAGAAACATGGGCAAGGTGTGTTCGCTGTATATACACATAAATGATATCTATTTGGCTTCGAGCGTGTGATACAAGTCGTGACTCAAGATAATAAATAAATTGCTACATCCATTCCAGACTAAGCAGCAGTTCAGCCACTTGCCCAGTTCCAGAACCCTCCAAGGCTGCCTAATCTAAACTATACTGGTGTGTTTACAATGTGCAGAATCAAATGATGAAATGCAGGGCGGGGTTTTTGCATGAGTTTCGCTATCTGCAAATTGAATAAATAAGAGAATAATATGCCCCAGTGTCGCGACTTCCATCACTAACCTCACATGAAGTCAATAAGGACGGAAGCTGGGTCTCAGCGCTGAGAAGCCACGTTCTACCGCCTGAGCTATGGCACGGAAGTCTCTCTCCAAATGACAGTTTTAAATCTGGTTTGCAACTACCGGTCCGCCACGTAGTAACTAGAATTCTACAAGAACTTAAGAGTTTCAAAGGGAGGAAAGAGAAAGTAACACTGCCTTCAGAGGCAGATTTCTTGTTCTGGCCCGTGTTTCGGCATTTATTATAACATTAGTGACACTTTTTCGTCTGTTTCTGCACATGTATGCAAGTTAGAGGTCACAGACTAGTGATTCTTTTCTGTTCTTGTGTCAGAAGTGGAACAAATCTGTTTGAGGCATTCCTCGTTACCAAATCCTCAGTTAAAATGGTTCGACGTGAGCCATAAGAAATTTCTTACTTACTTACTTACTTAATTCGTTCCTCTTATAGCTTACGGTGTCGATGTTATTTTTTCATTTTGATGATTTTACAGACTGTAGGACTCCTTGGACGAGTGATCAGCTCGTGGCAAGGCCTCTACCTAAACACAGGACAACACAAACACAGAATAAACACATACATACGAAACATTAATGCCTTGTGTGGGATTTAAACCCACGATCCCGGCTTCCGAGCAAGCGAAGACAGTACATCCCTTAGACAGCTCGGCCACCGTGACCGGCTAAGAAATTTCTACCTCTTCAAAATTTCATGAACCGTTAGTGTTCTATTATTTGAGACTAAACCACTTAGGCATGAGCCACCGGTTCTTCATCTTTAACGGTCGAAGGTCACCCAGGACTCTTGTTATTTTCAACGGACATCCCATGGCCAAACAAATGCACGCAAGTTATCTACGTAGATCTAAACCGTGACGGTCCAAAACTGCTGTGGAAATGAGTGTACGTGGCAGCCTAAGTGGTGTACGAGGATGTAGGGTCAGAAGTGGCACCACTCCAGTTACACTCAAACTTGTCGCACCAGTCCAAATATAATCAAACTTGTTCCAGAAACTGTAACCGTTGCCTTCATGTCTCTCTCTCCAGACACATACTCGTATGCAGATTTAGAACGGATTAGAAATGTGATGCTCCTGCTAGCGAGGTTTCTTATTATATTCTAAAGGTGCGTGACTATATCCCCCCACCCAAGCCAACACTTATTCTGCTTGTAATGGCGTACTGCACCTGAGCAGTACGGCGCAACAAAGGACAAATCTCTTTTTACACGAACTTCTCTCTTGGAAAGAAACTGCGGGTCAACTTTTTGGTGAAATACTTTGGTCCAGAATGTCTAAGACTTTTACGTGTACATGACATAAGTTTTCAATCTTACTATCATACTAATCCTCTGTTTAATCCATTATATGTATACAGTGGCCGTTTTGTAGTGCACTCAATTTCACCTGTTACTTCACGACATGTTTCGGCAACATAGTGCCATCATCAGGTGCCCTAATTACGCTAATCTATTTCATTGCTTGCCATTATATGTCTTTATAAAATTATTTAAAAAGTATTTAAAAAGTGCGTATTCGTCAACTATAATAAATTACACACACTAAAACTTGTTAAGATTATTCGTCTTATGAGTCTTAATTAAAACTTGCGTGTGGTTCTTCTACTATGGGGGTCGTTTTTCTTATATTTTGTGTAAACCGTGTCTTGTGATGTGTGTTCCCTTTTTAGCTGCGAGTGTTTAACTTCTGACCACACGTTCTTGGCCCACGAGATGGTGTTGGTACATCGTAGCTCTTTACCAGAAATTTTTCCGCTGCAGTTCAATTCCACAGTAAAGGCGCGTTTGTACGAATCACTATTCAGCTGTAACATAATGCGACATGGCCATCGCAGACGCGTCCATTTGCGGATTGAATCCGATACGTTTCGCCCAAACATCTTGGGCTTCACGACTGAGAGTAAATCCTACGGTGTCTGGTGTACAAGACGTTGTCTGGGGACGAAAGCTATTTCAAACAAACAAGAGGTAACTGGTAAACAGAACATTCCCAGCCTAAGCTGCTCAGAATTAGCCGGTACGCGTCTTCCTTTTTATTTCCCCGAACGAAACCTTGGATACCTTGCTCGTCTCTCTGATGCGTGGCTACATACCTGCAAAATCTTGTTTAATTACATTTGTAGGCCCTGACATAATAAATCCATCGTAATGATGACAGATCAATAGCAGGTGCTTATTATGGGCTTACATATTTGTTTGTGTTAATATGTTTCTGGTTTTTAACGACGCTCTATATAACTCAGAATACGAGTATATAGCATCGAATGACAGGATGAACGGTATGTATTCAATTGGAAAAAAATTTAGAAGGAAGTGGTATTAAGGTACCACACCAGTATTCTCCTGACGAGAATGAGTCGAAACAAGGAGACATCTGTCAGGATGTTAGAATAGTTGTCGTTTGAGTCAATTTGCTCTGTAGAGTTTAGTTATCGATAGACTGGGAACTAACTAACAATATGGAGAACAGTCCGCCTTGAGAAGCTGACAGTAGCACAGCTACTCAACAAAGTCCCCGACTTTTAATGAGCCCAGACGTTCATCGCATTCCTGACAAGAGCCCTAAGTCAGATAAATACAGCCAAATATTCCAATCTATTTTTTTAATATTATATCCCCACCTAAATTTTCTCTTCAGGCTCTTTCGGTTGGAACTGCATACTAATTACTGTTCTCTCCCACGTGAGCTACATGTCCGTCTATCTCATCCTCACCATACACCATCGTCAGAACCCCTTAGAATCTAAATAAGGCACAGATTATATAAAAACAAGAACCTTTGACACCTCAGCCTATGATCTAATTATACTGTAGCAAGTGACGACATGGTAAAATCCTTCACTGTCACATCTGTGTCACAAAAACTTGCCGCACAACAAGCACTGCGCTGGACCTAATAAGACAATTCAGCAATGCCATCTCTGGCGCACGCACAAGACCGAAAACATATTACGTTCGTACATCATCTGCAAAATCACGCATATGTATAGACATCCTTAAGGTTCGGCCGTACAGAGCGCTACGTACGCGACGCACGCTACGTACGCTACGTTCGCTATGCCAACAGAAAAATATCTCCTTTTGTTGCCATTGTGACTGGTCACACAGGCTTCCGTACGCTACGTACGCTATGTTCCCTATGTTAGCTGCGTCGCAGAGTGTACACAGCATACGTAGCGAACATAGCGTAGAGCTCTGTGTGGCCGAACCTTTACGCTATTTTAAGATTACCTTTTACAAAAAAGTAAAGGTGACTCTGTAAAAGGCCGTGAAGGCCCATAGGGTTGTGAGATGTTGAAATTCCCTCATTTTCTAGACAATCAGCTCATAGATGGCGGTGAGGTTGTCAGCCTTACGAGCCGGCGGCCCTTTAACCCCAAGAATATTCCTGATACTCATTTCTGTTAGAGGCTGAGTCGACCCCACAACCTTACTGCGGCTGGAAAGGATTAGTATATGTTCTTTTTGTTTCTGTTCCTTGTTCAAGGGCAAAAGCATTTTGAGGGTAGCCAAAAAATAATTTTTAATAAGGATCGACAAAACATATTTATAAAACTAAGTTTCTTTATACGAATGCGAAATCCAACTTCATAAAACGTCTGAAAAGATAAAGGTCATCTTCAGAGATGCGAAGCCATGTAGTCTGATAGAACGTTAGCAAAGTTTCGGAGGAAAATGCTGCCTTCTTTTTCAGTGTATAATAGTGTCTTCTACTAAAAATGTTTCTCGAATCTGCTTTCAGATTGTGAAGCTTATCTTCCGTGTTCTGCAGTCGTCCCACAAAACATGAAGATGTAGTTTCATCTCAAGGTTACGAACCATTCTTCTTCTGTCAAGATTATGTTTTCATGGCAGCGGTTTCTCAGGGTTTGGGCGGTTACATTAGGGGGCTCCGGTTTTATGCTTTTACTCATTAAGATAAAGTGTGTTCTTAGAGGTCAACTCCTGCCTACTCAACTCTAGTTTACGCAACCCCTGCCAGCTTGATCAGCAGTTGCATGCTTAAATTCTGAATGTAAAAATCGTGCTTATTCACCTCTTGCTTTCTAAACTTCTGCGTGCTCAGCTGCTCTCAAGGCTTTATGCAACAATTTTATTAACATGAGACATGTCTTCTAAGCGATGTGAAATTTAATAACAAAATTTCCTAGTGGCTTCCAAGGTCTTTTTTTTTTCTTGGCACTACAGCCCCGGTGGGCGTAGGCCTACCTCCGTGAACTTCTCCGTTCACTTCGGGTTTTCTAGATCTTACACATTCGGTAGGGCTCCTTGGGCGGGGATCAGCTCGTCGCAAGGCCCCTACCTGTACACAGACACAGAAAAAAGCACACAAACATCCATTCCCTGAGTGGGATTCGAACCCACGATCCCGGTTTCCAAGCGAGCGAAGACAGTACATGTCTTAGACCGCTCGGCTACCGTGACCGACCCAAAGTCTTTTATCGAGATTAAAACTAAATATAATGTATTGTAACGTGTTTACGTTACTGAAGACGCCGTACGGATCGGTTAATTGGTTTATTTAACAATCTACAAACAACGGCTACAATTAATTATCACAATATTACGGGTTTCCACACTTTACAAACCCTACAACAAAATCTCTTAACACCGTCTTCAAGAGACTTCAAGTATTAATAACGCGGAAGCTATACAAACTCCCTGAATTACACACTCCAAGTATAACTGTACTACAGCCCTCACTAAGTCTCGAAAGCACACAATAAGTCCTCCGCTCGCTGACTTCTTAGTTATCGCACACTCGCAGGCTGCTCCCTTGAGCACTGTTGTTAACACTCGGCGACTGTCACAGTACAACTGACTCTGAATAGCCTTCGCTGCTCCTTATGTAGCCTTGATCGGACAATTGTCGTCTGGTGCCGTGTTGCTAGCCACGCTGTCCGGAGTTGTTGACTGCTGCCTAGCAACCGCGATATCCCTCGGTGACGTCACCGCTGTTGATTCGCTTTGCATAGCTTCAAGGTCGCGGGGACTCGGCTAACGTCGGCTCCGCTCGGCTCACTTCGGCTCCGCTCGGGACGTCACCGCGCGTTGCATAGCTACCAGGATGCGGGGTGATTACTCGCCTATTACGCGAGCGCTACGTTACCGCTACGTGCAGCTGGGGAGGTAGGGGTCAACATGTCACACTATTAATTACTTTAATAACACATGCTGACTGCTTGGTCACTTACAAACAAATTTAACCATCCGAAACAGGGCAGGACAAGCATCTCACAACATGGGGTCTGAGTTACACGTTAGAAGTTCGGTGCCTCTGCTAATGCTTAAGGGCGTTTCTTTGATGTGTTTACATAGCAAGTGATGCTACCTATTACTAACATTCATAACAGCCCTTCTATCTTCAGTGGACTTCTACACCCTTCTCAAGTTCTGCTAAGTGAACGTGAATTGATCAGTTAAGCGTATATGCCAATCACACTACTCTGAAGATGGAGGCAGCAGGCTCATCCGAATGTTGGTGGATCCCTACAGGACTACTGGGCGTCACATCCAAGAAGATAGTCCTCATATTCATCGTCGTGAGAAAAAATCTCGTTTTCCGGGAAGGTAACGTAGCTCAAGCGGTTAGTCGCTGGCTTCCCACCGCGGTGGCCCGGGTTCGAGCCCGGGTCTGGTCGAGTGGGATTTGTGGTGGATAAAGTGGCGATGGGGCGGGTTTTCTCCGAGTACTTCTGTTTCTCCTGCCAATCTTCATTCCACCAAATTCTCCGTCATCATAATCACACGGGGCAGGCTACAATAGGCCAATCAGTGGCCGCCGTGCCGGGTGGACCCAGTCGGACTCCACCCCCCACTAAGCGAATTAGAAAAAAAAAGATAATGTACGATACATGAGCAAAACGCACTCTCAATGTCGACAACAGAAGGAAGACAGTTCGTGCTCCGACCGTCTTGCCTCTCTGGAAATGTCTCAGCACACATTAGATATGTGAGCGATTGGAACCAAGGGGACGGTTTAGTCAATATAAAGGGAAAGAAAAATCCTTCCTGTTTGAATTTAACCCAAAATTGTCCACGCTCTAGTTCTGAGTTATCCTGGCCCTAATAATATATTATCATGCCAAAGTACAATATATATGGAACTGTTAAGCTCTTTAACTTTCGACTTCATTTTATATGTTCATTCATAGGCTCGTATAACGAAGACAAGGTAAACTTATGTTTACCAAAGCACTATTTTAATTTTTATGTCTTAATCTTTGTTCTCTTGTTTCAATGTTTTAATTTCTTATGTTTACTTCCGTAATTTTAAACTACAATCTTTATCTAAGGGTTTTAGCTTTAAATTTCATCCAAGATTTGTTATACATTTACATTTGAATTTAATTTCATGACATAATAAGGATCCTTATTCAATGAATAAAATGAATATTGATCGGAACTCAGCAGCTCAGACTGGTGTTTTGTACGCCTGATGATGACCCGTGAAAGGGCCGAAACATGTTGCGTCTCTAATAAACATAATAAAAGCAAATGTTGATGCAGTAGTATCCTCTTTGTTTTGAATACTGATTGTTGTTGTGTAGAATGTGTATTCTGTACTTCATATGTCTTATTTATGAAACACAACAGGATGCACAATATTAAGATTAAACTAATGGTATCAGTATTACAATATATGAGATTGCTGTGCAGTGTTCAGCCACATAAATTTCGAAGGAAAACCTGAATGTAAAGAGACTGCGTAGGAGATGTAAGACCACAGGAGAGAGGAACACTGAAATAAATCTTAAAGAAATGTAGGAAACATGTGACTCGAAATGAGTCCAGCTGCTGGCTTCGGGTCCCCCCCGCCCAAAATTGGGGAATTCATAAAATGTCTCTGCCTGACCATCATCTTCCTAAGAAGTTAGTACAGCCTTTATCTATAATTTTGATCAGTTTTATCGAAAATACTGTCATATATAGGGGGATACGCGTAACGAAAATGTGGGGACCCTGATCGGATGATTGGATTCTTTGGTGCTCCGGTTACAAACTCTCTTAATCACACTCAATTATAACGCTACCGCTAGTCTACGCATTTTCAGTTCACCGTTGCGCACGCACTATAATTATCAGTCTTCAATATTCGTCTCCTAGCAACGGAACTCAACAAAGACACTAACACTTCAAATCACTATAAAGTCTTCTTGTTATTTGGACTTCAATCACTCTGTACTCCTCTGTCCTAATCCATGTTCAACTAATCTTC
>NW_019729897.1:619152-748791 GCF_002891405.2 Cryptotermes secundus
GCTTCTAATGACACACCTCAACTCCAGTACTCTCCTCATAATGTGCGTTAACAGTATTGGGAGCTTTACGTAATTCCCATAGTTCTTCACTAGTTTTGGTTCTTCGTGCCGTGATCGGTAGAAGAATTTGATTTCAGTTGTGCTGAACCATCAAGTTCAGTGTCGGTGAGTTACACACAGAGACTTTAACCCCCGGAAGGCATTTTCGTATCTGCCTTTTCTGGAGCACACAATCAGATATTGAAACACTGGCTTCATATCAAGCAAAAGCAGATGCTGGCAGAACACCAATATATTTCCCAGAAGATGAAGTCATACTTAAAAGCTTTTAGGGTCATTTCCTTAAGTCAGTGGAGAATTAATACCGTATGATGGCCCTTCGTGTAATCCTCGTGGCACAGGTGTGCTAGAATTTTTTTGCATCAGTTACTTTGTAAGATTTGAGACTTTCACGGCGGTGACTATGAAGAAAGCAGTCTTCTGGGATTTGGCACCGTGTATATGTGGTGTTAACCGACGTTTCGGAGGAACGTATCGCCTCCCTGAAGATGGAGGCGATACGTTCCTCCGAAACGTCGGTTAACACCACATATACACGGTGCCAAATCCCAGAAGACTGCTTTCTTCATAGTCACCGCCGTGAAAGTCTCAAATCTTACAAAGTAACTGATGCAAAAAAATTCTAGCACACCTGTGCCACGAGGATTACACGAAGGGCCATCATACGGTATTAATTCTCCACTGACTTAAGGAAATGACCCTAAAAGCTTTTAAGTATGACTTCATCTTCTGGGAAATATATTGGTGTTCTGCCAGCATCTGCTTTTGCTTGATATGAAGCCAGTGTTTCAATATCTGATTGTGTGCTCCAGAAAAGGCAGATACGAAAATGCCTTCCGGGGGTTAAAGTCTCTGCGTGTAACTCACCGACACTGAACTTGATGGTTCAGCACAACTGAAATCAAATTCTTCTACCGATCACGGCACGAAGAACCAAAACTAGTGAAGAACTATGGGAATTACGTAAAGCTCCCAATACTGTTAACGCACATTATGAGGAGAGTACTGGAGTTGAGGTGTGTCATTAGAAGCGACCAAATGATAGTGGCTTAGACAAATTTTTAAATTACACCAAACGTTAAAAGTAAAGTGGTAAGGCCGCGAATGAGGTAGCTGGAAGAAGTAGAGACTAATTTCCTACAGTGGAAATTAAAGAGATAAAGGAAAAAGGTAAATAACAGAGCAGAATAGGCATTTGTCATACAGGAGGCCAGGGTTCTGCGTGGCTCATACAGCCAACGATTAATCACGCACGAACATCAAAATGCCTCGTTATGCAACATTTATTTTTCGTTTTAATATAAAAATACTAGGAGAGGAACAATTCTAAAATACAGATTAGAATGGAAAACCAGCGGATTGCGAAGAAATTTCTGACATACAACCAAAAAGAATACTAAGTGTAGGAAGCCCACAGTTAAGATGGGTAGGTGTAGGTGGGAATGTCATATTGAAATGGATCTTACAGATATACGATTCAAGTTTTGATATTCTGTTGTTGTGCATATTTAATTTCATAGACGCCCTAATAACACTGTATAAACATATTTATATTTTGTAGTCTTAATTAATTAATATTGATTTCTTTGACGACTTTGTGAGTATCTCATATTCTGTAAACCCGAATGTTAGCATGAATATTGAACGATGAAGAATGTGGAAGGATGCTGTCATGGTGTAACTCTTCATGTAATTTCCTTTCAGGCTCTGAGGAAGATCTCAGTCAAGTGTTGGGAGACCTGGCCGACATTTGAACCTGGAACCTCCCTAATACAAGTCTGAAACATTATTCTTTGAGAAAAACTATCAGTTCCTTCAATATTCTGCGAGAGCTTATAAATCGTGGCTATTATTATCAAAGGAAGTTGTTGAAGGCTGTGATAACGTGAACAAAATCTGTATATGAGTATCAGGATTGCTAATAGCTTTTGAAGCCATGTGTACTTTTAGTAGCCTGTAACAAATCACTGATATACTATGCACAATAGCAAATATAGGATGTGGACACGCTGTACACTCGAAACTGGGCCCTTGCCTAATGACAGAGATGGTCATACCCGATACTCGGGTTTGGCGGCCCCTGCGATCCACTCTGCTTGTACTAGGTCCAGCTTCGTTTCGATATGTTGTTTCGTGTGCACAGGCCGGAACCTATAAATCACGCCAAATTACGATCCGCGTACCAGAATTTCTTGTTAAAGTTTAAATTTATTGGGTGGGTGTAACTCCTGTTGCCCTGAACCAAGCATCACAGATGATAGGTAGGATAGCGATGGTTGCCATTTCGATATAAATACTCGAGACCAAGACTTGGCTTGGAACACGAAGACCAACAGAAAGATGCCGCCTGACCGAGAACGCCAACTTAGGCTTCGTAAGTGTAGAAACAAACTGAATATACCGTAAAATAGTAAGTTTAAGATATCTCTTTCCTCCCCCGCGCTCTGCGCAACAGGCAGTAGGGCCTATATCCGGTTCCAGCCTTACTGGACAATTCATCCTTCATTGGACCTCTTCTGTTCGCTCTTAGCTCCCCAGTTCAACATTTATCATTCACCCATACTTACTCCTCGGCTGCAATGCCCCCTAGGAACCTTGGCGTCCTTAGAGGCCGTGCCATAGCTGAGGCGGTTAGTCGCCGGCTTCCCACAGCGACGGCCTGGTTTCGATCTCAGGTCAGGTCATGTGGAATTTGTGGTGGACAATGTGGCGCTGGGGCAGGTTTTCTCCTAGTATTTCGCTTTCCCCTGCCAATTCTCATTCCACCGACTGCTCCATATTCATCATCCTCTATCATCTGGGATTGGTACAATAGACCAAATAAAGGCGTCATACCAAATGGACGCAATCATATCTCACCATAAGAAATTAAAAAGTTACGACATAAGTCCATTCTTCTCTATTATTTTCTTTCCGCCTCCAGCTATTCACCTTCAGCTCTCTTATATCATTCTCTGCAACTTCCAGTCATCTGAGACCTGGCCTTCCAACTTCTCTTCTACCTTCTGACTTAGTTTCAAAAACTGTCCGAAACACCCTTGTTTGATGCATTCTGACTATACGCTAGGGCCGCGCCATAGCTCAAGCGGTTAGTCGCTGGCTTCCCATCGCGGCGGTCCGGGTTCGATCCCGAGTCTGGTCAAGTGGGATTTGTGGTGGACAAAGTGGCGCTGAGGCAGATTTTCTCCGAGTACTTCGGTTTCCCCTGCCAATCTTCATACCACCAATTGCTCCACAATCACCCTCAGCTATCATCTGGGGCTGGTACAATAGGCCAGAAGTGGCCGCAGTACAAGGGACTTAGTCCCACCCCACTAACAATAAAAAAAAAGAAAACTATACGCTGCATAAACGAAAACTGAAGTATACGAATGTGCAAATTTTTCAGAATGTTCTGCCCAGTGTTAGATGACTCGTCTATTCTAAAAGGAAAGTTCGCTTTCGCCCAAGTCCGATGTTGCGCCCACCTCTGTAAACGCAGCTGAAGCTTGACTGATGCTGACTTACGCGTTTCTTCCGCACTCGCTCCAGACTTTTCCTTCTCAGTGTCCCTTGTTTTCACCCTTGGCGTTCGACGCTTCATAGCCAGACGGTTGTCCGACGTCTTCCCAGGTATTGCTTTTCCTTAAATATAATTCATAAAATTGATTTGCCGGATCCCATGCAAAATGTGCCTTCTCTAATGAATTCCTTCCGGTTTATCAACCACGTCAGTTGGTTAACAGTGGCAGACGTTTCTGGGATAGTCCTGATGATGGGGAGAGAAATTTCGCTGAAATTCTGTCGTTTATTTTTTTTTTAATTCGCTTAGTGGGGGGGTGGAGTCCAGCTGGGTCCACTCGGCCCTGCGGCCACTGATTGACCTATTGTAGCCTGCCACGGGTGATTATGATGATGCAGAATTTGGTGGAATGAAGATTGGCAGGGAAAACCGAAGTACTCGGAGAAAACCCGCTCCAGCGCCACTTTATCCACCACAAATTCCAATTGACCAGACCCGGAATCGAGCCCGGGCTACCGAAAATTGTTATCAGTATGAGTTGAACATATGTTACTGAACGGAGCAGCGCAAATTGAGGAAACGACAGTGCAGTTTCTTTAATTTGCTCTGATCAATTCAGTAACATCTGTTCAACTCAGGCTGATAACAATTCTCGGAAATTTCGGTTGCATTGAGATTGCCAGTTTCCGGTGTGTCCTCGCCCTTAGAGCCGGCTTTAGGCGTCACTTTGAAGTGGTGTATGAGTGACGTAACACTGTGTCGTGAGCAACGTGCTGGTGGTTCCCCAGAATTTTTCGGACGCTATAAAAAAGATAAATGGCTTTCCCTGTTAGGAATCGAATCCAGACTCCTATGTCATCAGGCTAGGAGCAAAAATGAATATGGATTAAAAATATATATATTTAGGCCGTAGTTTTACACTGACTGATGAGTTTCGGATAATATCTAATGTTAGATACGATGAAAGAAATGCTTATGTTAGTGTCAAGCCCGTGGTCACTGATGTTACGGGGTTATTTTGGTTCCCTCTTATGGGCCTACGATATTGTAGTATGTATTAGTTTAATATAGTGTGATATTGTATTGTATTTTCGGTACATTAAAACAGTTCCAGAATCCCTAACGGTTCAAGACCACAACTCATATCGTCTATTCTGTGCCAGTGGGACATACCACTGAAGAGGCTTAACCGGCGGTTTGGGTCGTACCTAAGGTCCCCGAAAATACGAACTTCCATTATTGATTGTTATGGTACCAAATGTAAACACGATTACAATATATACGCTGAAGGGAAAAAAACCCTTTCGATTGTTATTGTGGACTGCTGTCTTCTATACGTATTTTGATAAAGTAACACAAGAGGCCTAAGTTCAGAATCGCTGGTTTAATGTCCACTAAACCTTCGGCGAGATTCCAATTATTTTGTAGAATATGAAAGTGATGACTTCTGTGATTTTGTTATTCACTTTAAGATGACGCCTGTGTCTCGGATTATATACAGCCAAATGATAGGATGATTGGGCAATAATGAATCGAGAAGAATTCGAATGGTCGTAGTCGTAGCATAATTGTGGTACTATTCCCACATTTTCTCTGAGAGACTGAGAAAAAGCAAGAAAAACCTTAGCCAGGATAGCCCGTGTCCCAGAGGAGATTTGAACCCAAAACTTCCCCCCTCCCCAAAATTTAGGCATTACCCCTACGCAAATTTTCTCCGTATGACTACCGTCACTATGTAAGAATTTCTAAAATATTTACAATAAATTAACTGCTGAAATTGAAACTCATGAACATCCTTAACATCTGTGTTTTCAAGATACAGAGAAGACAGTTGCATTTGCTTGTTTGCCCCCTTTGATCTTTTTAAGAGGGATTTCTATACAAAAAATTGCTATAACTACAATCAACTCTTCGACCGAAACAAGTTTTACTAATATGTGACTTGTAAGCATGTAATTACTATGTAAGATTTGAGGCTTTCACGGCGGTGATAACACCACATATACACGGTGCCAAATCCCAAAAGACTGCTTTCTTCATGTAATTACTAGCCTGTAACTATGAATTTTATTCAGATTTTGGGGGAACTTGCATGTTATACATAAGAGAACAGGAGAGATACAGAAATAAAATATAAAATAGTCAGATAAGAATGTGAGTGGGTGAATGAAGCTGACAAGAGACATGCATTAAAAATGGAAAGCTGTAACACATACATATTAAACTAATTAAATATCAAAATGCGAAATTGGCTCTTTACGACTATAAAGGATTCTGACGATGGTGTATGATATTCAGAATTACTTGGTTTTCGAAATTTGTTCATCGTCCGGTAGTCTATAAACTAGAAAACACAACTGGGGTCGTCCAGTAATTGAGGTTAGCTCTTTCTAAGGGACCCAACTGAGTAGGTGTCTTCCCCCCACTCCTCTCACTTGACGACGGAAACAGATCCATTTTCCGAAATGTTGTTTTCTAGTTTCTAAAATACTGGATGATGAACAAAGTCTAAAAACCCGGCGATTCTGTGTTTCTTCACGGTTCGGTAAACTCACAATAATACGCTATGGTTCATTAATTACAAATGACGTAGCAGCTTACCTCGATCTTTGAAGATAATATCCATATAAGAAAATCCTACGTGTAGAATATGAAATTCACACAGATTTTCAATTTCACCACTGTTTCATCGGGATAAATAAGAAAAGCGTCATCTCCCGCCAAAATTTCGAAACGAACAAATTTAAGCTTCACTCACTATAATCTCACCAGCATTACTTAATACACAATAATTAAAATAATTAAGGCAATGAGTATCAATATTTATGATTACGACAACAGTTGTATTTAACGCACACATATCACTTGTTCATCCGTGTGGCCACTCTAACCCGCAACTCACTACTCACTCTAGGTCTAGCCCCGCCATACATCGGCCCCCACTCCACATTTTCTGCTCGCTTGTAGCTCGTGCCCATTCAGAGCCACCACACGGCAGGTGCTATAACTATTCCCCCTCCCCCTTCACGCGCTTGCCATTCAATGGAAATTGTACCACATTCCCAACTATAATTACTTCCTTGAATGAAAACTAATCAGTCTTGTTTTTAGTATCATCTAAAACAGAAATGACGTTAAAAGTTATAATCTGCATCATAGATTCTGAAGTAAAATTTTGCCGTAAGCACATTTAAACTTAATAAAGCGTTAACGCTGACACTGCGAAGGAGATTCATTCATTAACTACCACCATTACTTCTAGTCCTCTCTCATTGCACTCTGCGGTGTGCGATAGCCCTGACCAGGCAGCACATTATCACATCCTAGGCTTCTAATTTGGTGGCATCAGCTCTAATTCGATATTTGCTGGCTGCGGAGTAAGAAATAGCTTCCTTTTTTCTAGTGATACCAGAACCAGTCTTTGAACATGACTCTAAGCTAGTTATTACAGTCTCCTTTCCTACGTCCCTAAGAGTCATTTTAATGTTATCCTCCATCTCCATCCCGGCCTTCCAAGAGGAGTTTTTTCGGAGTTTTCTCCACTAAAATGTTGTATTCACCTCTCCTCGCCCTAGCAACTGCTTGTCCAGACCAACATAACCACCTACGTTTTATCATCCTAACACTAGCTTACCCGTATAAGTTAAGCAGTAATGTAATATACTGAAGAAAGTCGTCTTCTGGGTTTAGGCGCCGTGAAAACCTCAAAACTTACAATGTAATATATTGTTTACTGTAGCTCACATAAACATCAAATTGTTTACCACATATAGCTGTATTATGGTTTTGTTCTTTATTCTGGTTTGGTGTCGTGTTTGTAGTTATATTTTACCTCTGAACACTTCTTCATTTGACTAGCAAGAGGAAAGTCACTGGTATTATTAACAACATGGAAGAAAGAAAGCAAAAACTCTCAAAATTTGGACCAAATTCATACCTAAATCTGGTTTCTTCGTACACGCTCGTGTTATTCCGACATTTTGAAGGAACATATTTGTCAAAATAAAGTGACGAATATTTATAAAACTTTTAAGCAGAAATAGAAATTGAAAATAAGGGCATACATAGAGCCCACAACTAGCTATACCAGTTCAAGAAACAAATATTTTTACCACATTAGACAGCAAGTTTTGTGAACCATTATAGAAAAATAGTTATTTACAAACATAATTTAAGAGTCTTCGGAGCAATTAATTTATTTTGAACTAATTCAGATGGATAATAAAAGAACCATGTAGTAGCGAGCTGGAACTTTGGAGCCTTCTCAGTGTTTTTCTTATTGCTTTCTTTTCTCGTGCGGTGAGACTGAGTCCATTTAGTACTGCGGCCCCTGTTTGGCCTATTGTACCAACCACAGATGATAGATGATTATGATTATGGAGCAATCGGTGGAATACGAATTGGCAGGGGAAATCGAAGTACTCGGAGAAAAATCTGACCCAGTGCCACTTTGTCCAGGACAAATTCCACATGATCCGATCCGGGATCGAACCCGCGCCGCCGCGCTGGGAAGCCAGCGACTAACCGCCTGAGCTATGGCACGGCCTATCTCAACATTTGTTAGAGGACAGAAGGAAACCATGGAAATCCGTTTCGATGTGACGTTTTGCAGTAACTACTGGGTACGATGTGATTTCTAGCCATCGGTCAGGTAAAAAAGATGCAGAGGTCCCTAGAGGTTTCCGTAACAAAATGCGTCTTACTTTGCTCGTGCCAAAAATATAATGCGTTATTTATAAAAACACACTAGTCATAAGATGGTTGAGAGAAACAAAACTTCCTCGAAAGTCTACATTCTTCAAATTTTGTTTCTGAATGCACAGGGCTACCAAGAGATCGCCCACGTAAAAAATGTACAGCCCAGACTTAGCTAAGGTTTTTTTTTTGTTCATTCGTAGACGAAAATTTAGTCGACGCTGGTTACACGAGTTGAATGTTCGTAATGTGGCCGCTTGTTCTGATGCCAGCGTAGGATTTAGCTGGTGCTGCCTTCCGACTGGATCCTCCTCAATGCAGACTGAAGATAAACGCCAGGAGGGCGCTATGCCTGAACGATTGTTGTATTCGTTAATTAATGCTGGTTCAAAACGAAGTATCGTGTTGAAATCTCAAATAGATTCGCGGCTATGCAAAACTTAGACGCTGAGCTGGATATTAATAGAGCTTGGGAAACTATGAGTGAGAATATCAAATTTCAGCCAAAGAGAGTCTAGGTTTTTATGAATTGAAGAAGCATAAGCCATGGTCAGACGAAGGATTATCAGAGTTACTAGATCGAAGGGAACAAGCCAAATTGCTTTGGTTACATAACCTAATTGAAATAATTCGGGATAATCTGAACAATTTAAGACGTGAAGCCAGAAAGCACTGGGAGAGACAGAAAGAAAGATAATACTAGGAAGAACTAGACGTAGGTGGGTGGATAATATTAAAATGAATCTATCAGAGATAGTATGGAATGGTATGGACTGAACTGATCTGGCTCAGATTAGGAATTAATGGAGGGCTCTTGTGAACATGGTAATGAACCTTCGGGTCCCATGAAATGTTGGGAAGTTCTTGAGTAACTGCACAATTGGGCCGCGCCATAGCTCAAGCGGTTAGTCGCTGGCTTCCCACCGTGGCGGCCCGGGTTCGATCCCGGGTCTGGTCAAGTAGGATTTGTGGTGGACAAAGTGGCGCTGGAGCAGGTTTTCTCCGAGTACTTTGGGTTCCCCTCCCAATCTTCGTTCCACCAATTGCTCCACAATCACGCTCACCTATCATCTGGGGCTGGTACAATAGGTCAGAAGTGGCCACAGTACAAAGGACTTAGTCCCACCCCAATAGCAAAAAAAAAAAAGAAGAAATTGCACAGTTTGCGACTTCTCAAGAAGGGTTCAGCTCCATGAAGTCAGTTCAGTTTGCATCGTTGAACTTCTGAAGGAAGCTGAGTAGTCTGCCAAAACCGGCTGAGCCGTCTAAATCACGAAGCGTACAATGCATACGAGTACAAATAATATTTAACTCACGGAAAACACACAGCGTCTCCATTTGACAGAACAACCGCTTAGTGCTATTTAAGCAAATGATCGCTGTTTATTGTGAGAATTATTCCAAACACAATAATATATTTTGTGGATAAAATGTGGCGATCTTAATGTTAAAACATCTGGTACTTACACTAAACGTTCTTTTTTTAAGTTTCAGTTTAATGTAGATATCACTCCAATTGAAGTCATTTTCCTTTATAATTTGTCATCATTATATCAATATTACGATACAGCGAATAATTTAGATTTTAACATTATTCAACGAATTAAGTGTTCCGAAAGCCTACGGAATTTATTTGGGATAGTTAAGGGAATATTTCACAGAGTGTAGCTACATATGTCTGTTTCTTTCCACCAGTATGACGTACGTATTTCGGATGTTGGGAAAATAAACGGGCTACTAGAATTTAAGAGAAATGTACTTTGGGCAAAGATAGGGTGAGAAATGCAGAAAGGGAAGAGGCAGAGCTGGAATTAAATGCAAGGAAACAGAGAAGAGCTGCAAATAGAAAATTGAAGGAATAAACGGATGGAGAATCTGTCGAACCCTCATGTGGGGAAGGGGGGTAACTCTCAAACTCGGAACTCATTTACCGTGACACTACTTTGTCACAAAACGTACATTTTCGCTGCCTCTGTAAGGCATAAAACCTTCATACTTCCAGGAGCAACGATAGAGCAGTCAGTATAGGGACTGGCTACGGGCTGGATGACCGAGGGGTTGGAGTTCGAGACCCGGGAGTGTCACGAATATTTTCCCCTCCACGTCCTCTAGACCAGCTTTAGGGCCCATAAGGCTTCTCTTACCCCTGGGGTAAAACAGTCGTGGCGTGAAGGTTACCACTTACCTACAACTAGTGCCGAGATCAAGAAAACATGGATCTATACATCAACTCTCCCCTACGCCTTCGTGACTTAATTATTTAAGCACAGGGACAACTGTTTTTCAATTTACTTCATAAAATACTCGTATATGAACAAAATGTATCAAAATTTTATATTTCTTCGAAATAAATTCTGCTTCACCCGTAAATAATAGTTTAAAGAATTCCTTTACCGTGGTCTGCAGCTTTAAAGAAACGAATGTTAAGAACACCAAAGAGATGCAAGAAGAGTCAGCAAATTAGCTTTGTACGGATAGGACATACACCGGGTTCTCTTACAATGAGCAGTACATAAACATTGAAATGTTCTATAATTTGTCTGTATGGCTCGGCGTTGTTATTGCTTTAAAAATTAAACGACTGCCAGCCCAACGAAATTCGGTACAAATGGATCCAATCTGCCCTAAGAAACCCGTTATGTTCACCTAGCAATCAGACTGGAGAAGTAGAGAAACAAATAGTTGTCTGTTGGCCTATAACTTGAAGTATCACAGCTTAATTAACTTTTAATCGTTTGAAACTTCATGTATTGAAGAAGTCGCTAATTGATCTAAAATTTCAGCAAGTCATTCGCTGGACTGTAGGCGTTTATCTGTCTGGAGTTAATGTACTTCTGTTTTCAGATTCCACAGTTAATCTTTGCTGCAACTGTACATGGCCCACTGGAAGATCGTGGGCTAGTTACTCACTGGTTCATACCAGTCACTTCGTTTTGGTCCAGCAGAGACTGGAGACAAGGTCAGGTGCTCAAGATTTTAGTGATTTATGGGGCCGGAATGGGGAGTCCATTATCGAGTTCCGGATCAAAGAAGATTTCCATCTTCATTTTGCCCAAATTTCAAGAGCGTTTCAGGTTTACATTTCTACTGCGAGCTGTAATACGACAAAAGGAACGGTTCTTGCTGCAGGGACTGTCCGGCCCTTCTGCATAACCTGTCACTGTGTGGGGCTCCAGTCCTCAGTTAATTGTATGCTGCCGGCGATTCTTATGGTATTTGTCATAAATAATGTTACTTTGTTTTACTGAATATTTTTCTGAGGCACGCAGCAGCGTATATGGTTGAGACACTATGCTACAAGTCGGAGGGTCGTGGGTTCGATTCTCGACGTGGTCGTTGACTTTTTCAGTTCACCTAATCCTTCCAGCACCACTATGGCCCTGGGATAGACTCAACCTCTAACAGAAATGAGTATCAGGAATATACTTGGGGTTAAAGGGGGCCGGCATTTAGGGTTAACAACCTTACCGCCATCTGTGAATCGATTATCTAGAAAATGTTGGAACCTCGACGTCTCATTGGCATGTGGAAACAATATGTAGGTCGAACAAAATATATTCTAGGTTAAAATCTTAAAGCGACATAGAACACTGTTAGTCAAGTTTTGCGAGCCAGGCACCGCTCAGTGATGGGAGAAAGTTAAACACTTCAAGACAAGCCGGTTCACTACGCAACAAAAGCTTATGTGTTGGGCGAGGGTGACCAATCCAAAAGCTTTTGAGTAAGACTTTCTCCTTCCTGATAGAGCTGAAGGAGGACTGTCACAGCTGAACGGGTGTTTTCACCACTCATAATTTTCCCTACTATATATATAGCTCCGCTCGTCTTTCCAAGAAGACCAAACAGCACGAAGAGCTAACGAACAACACTTCTTAAGACTCCATCGAATGTCAAATGCCGTTGAAGAACGGCTTCCTCACCTATACCTGGAGCCTCTTTTCCAGGCGCAGGACAACGGATTGTCCTGCGCTGGAACACTTTGTAGAGAATCTCAGTGATCTGGTATGTGCCCATGGAGACTCTGCAAGGAATTTGGAGTGTGCTTGCAGAGGATTAACACTGGCAAGGTTGGCTACGAATGAAAAGAATTGCCCTGTATGTGGCATAAGTTTCTTCCATATGAATGCTGTTGAAACTGTGCAGACGGTAGGGGAAATCTGATCTTAGACGAAGGCAAAACCAATATAACCTTGAACAGGTGACAAGACTAAGTAAATCGACATGTAATCTGCATGGCCTACATAAAACTAAACTCCGTGGCCTGAAGTCCGCAATTAACTATACCGACCGAGCGACCGCCGCTTGTCGGCGAAGTTAGTGACAGCTTTAGCGGATAAAGGGTGTAGCTTGGTCAGCGCAACGAATCCCCAAGGCCGTTATTTTCGGTTTTCTAGACCGGAGCCGCTATTTCCTTGAAGTAGTTCCTCAATTATTCTCACGAGGCTGAGTGGACCCCGTTCTAGACCCACTACTTCTCAGAAAATCTGGTAACGCCGGGAATTGAGACCGGACCTCTGGATTTGTAGCCAGGAACTCTGATCACTTGACCACAGAGGCGCATGGGCTGCATAGCCGTCATTAAATATTAACTTTATTGCTTTTAGTTTATGACACTGTTAGCGTAGTAGACCACATAGCGTCGAATGTTCAGAAAATTGTCAAATATAAATTTGGATGATTTTGAAGAGAAGCTGTAGTGGTCTGATCGGACACTACCAGCATTTACTTGTAGAGACTGAGAAAAACCACGAACGATCTCAATCAGGTCGAGATTCGAAACGAGAACCTTCCGATTTCAAGTCAACACCTTTATCCCAACTCACTTGTGTAGGCCGTGTCATAGTTCAGGTGGTTAGTAGTCGGATTCCTACTGCGGCTGCCAGGCTTCGAGCCCGGGTCAAGTTATTTTGGATTTGTAGCTGAGAAAGTGGCACTCGGGTGGGTTTCTCCGAGTACTTCGGTTTCCCCTGCCAATTAGCACTCCACTGAATCCAGGGTTGGTGCAATAGGACAAATATTGGCCGCAGTACCAAGAGACTCAGTCTCACCCCATGAGAAAAACAAAAGAGAAATGACTCATGTATAACGAAATTTATTCAAGAAGAGTCACAATTTTTTTTATTATTCGCATAGTGAGGGGTCGAGTCCAGCTGGGTCCAGTGGGTATGTCGGCCACTGATTGGCCTCTTGTAGACTGCCCCGGGTGATTATAATGATGGAGAATTTGGTGGAATGAAGATGAAACCGAAGTACTCGGAGAAAACCTGCCCCAGCGCCAATTGTCTACCACAGATCCCACTTGAGCAGACCCGGGCTTGAACCCTGGTCGCTGCGGTGGGAAGCCAGCGACTAACCGCTTGAGCTATGGCGCGGCCTAAGAAGAGTCACTTACTCATCTTCCACTTTCTTAAACAGATTATTTCAAGCAATTTGTCACTGGTTACAGATGACGTCATGGGTACTAAATAACCGCAACTGTTCATAGTTTTTATTAACGTCATGGCTTCAAACTGGAAAAATCGCGTCACTGTGTGACTACTCATTGCGGTTTGACGGTGTTATAGGTTGACTACTAACAACCGTAAGTTGTACTTACGTCATATAGTTTTCTGTACAGACTATACTGAGGCTGTTGTGTGTTTTGCGCAGAATTACTCTAGAGGCCTCATTTGTCACACTGCATGGGTCGAGTTGAATAGAGTTGGGCCGTATTGAGCTGAGGATCTTCCTTTCCTGCATCCTAGCGCGTCTGGCTTGTTTCCACTCGACAGAATCGAGGAAGCTGGCTGAAGTGATGATGCTTCTGGCTTGTATTCTAGAGAGTCCCGTTTCGAATTTCTCCCGGGACACCAGCTATTTTGACTTAGAGTTTTAGGGATTCTTCAGTCCTTCCAGACAAATGCCGGGAGGGAATATCAATTAGGTCATGGTCGCTTCCTTTCACATAATTTAAAATTCAATATCGTTCAATCAACCTATTACTACATAGCAGTCGATAAACTCATTACCACTGCTCCCTGCCCTACCCTATCAAAAGCATTCGTCAGAATACGGTTTGCACAACCCGCTAAGGAAGATATGAACACTAAAATAAGATACCGCATCTAGTAAATACTTAAAAAAAAACTAACTTCGTGGCTTGTAGTCCGCAAATGAACTATACTGACCGAGCGCCCGCCGCTTGTCGGTGAAGTTAGTGCCAACTTTAGATGATAGAGGATGTCGTGTGGTCGGCGCAACGAATCCCCACGGCCGTTACTTTTGGTGTTCCAGACCGGAGCCGCTTTTTCCTTGAACTAGCTCCTCAATTATCCTCGAGGCTGAGTGGACCCCGTTCCAGACCCGCTACTACTCAGAAAATCTAGTAGCACTTGGAATCGAACCCGGACCTCGGGATCTGTAGCCAGGAACTCTGACCACTAGACCACAGAGGCGGTCCTAGTAAATACTTCACTGTTAGTAAATTTTTAATACGATAACTGGGATTGATGCAGTAATAGAAGTTTTCCAATGTCTGGTCTAAATTCACTTCAATGTTAAATAAGACCAAAAACGCGTACCGAGGGGCCCACCTCCAGCACCCCTTGCCGCCCCTTGCCTCTTATTAGCGACCTCGTAGGCAATCTCACAGCCCCTAGGGGACGGTACAACCCACCTCTGGAACTACTGCTGTATATTATGATTTACGGGGATAGCGTCACTGAATAAATTGCAAATAAAATAATACTGGACTGGAGTCAATTCTCTTACTGTGCTCGCCGCCTAGAAGAGCAGATCTGAAAACCGTTTCCTCAAAGAGGCGTACAGTTCATTTGTGGCCCGATTTATCGTGGGGAAGACTAGCAACCTGCATAACCTGTCACATAAACTACAACTTCACAAAGAGGAGGCCGGGCAATTTTCCAGCAATAAACAGGTGGACTGGGCGGCTATTGGTTGTTGCAATTTGTGGCACCATACTCTACCCACACGGGCATTGAACCGTGCCAAACCTGGAGTACAAGTTGCTTCAGTATCTTCAGCGGAGAAGAATTGTTTCCAAATTGTGAATCTTGAATCTTGTGAGATGTAAAGTTTTCAGGGAGGTTCGTCATGAGATAAACTGTAATGTCAGAATTACTGATAAGCAACGATTATGCAGGAGGCTAAGCGCTCTTCCCTTCGTAAAATATTACTATGTATGTATATATATACAATGATATGATGATGATGATAATAATAATAATAGTAATAATAATAATAATAATAAGCTAAACTTATTCCTTCCAGAGGCTTTGGAAGCCCATAGGATTGTGAGACGTCGAGTCTCCCTCATTTTCTAGACAATCGGTTCATAGTTGGTTGTGAGGGTGCCTGCCTAACGCGCCGGCCACCCTTTACCCCGAGGAAGATTCCTGGGATTTGCTTCTATTAGGGGCTGAGTCGTCCCAAGACCATAATGCGGCTTGAAGTATTATGATTATTGACAAATGCAATAACCTCATCTGGAATCGAAACCGCAACCTTCCGGCTTGTAGCACAGTGGCTCAACCAACTACATGATGATGGTGATGATGATGGTGATGATGATGATGATGATGTTTCATTGTTGTAGTTATCAAATACTATGCGTTACTTAATTAATCCTGGTCTAAGACCCTCCAAGAACCTTGGCCTCCTTTATGATAAGTTTCCATTCTTCTTTGTTATTCATCTTTTGCCTCCAACATTTCTCTTCAGTTCTTGCAAATTATTCCCATTTTTTTGTAAGATTTGAAGCTTTCACGGCGAATATAGATGCTAAAACCTTCTCGGTTGATCAGCCGTGTCAATGTTGAGTTAAAAACTGACGTTTCAGATCCCCCCACCCCCGTCTCCGTCTTCAGGGTCAGTGTGGTGAATGTCGAAGTGAAAGTCAAACTCACGTTAAGACCGACAATCAGTCAGTCAGTCAGTCTTGATATTGAGCCCCATCTGGGGCTAATCAGCAGATTCTCGTTCCTGTCAAAGAAGTTGTGCTTTTGTTGCCGTGAGGACGAGAGGACAGACCTGTCAATTGTCGAGGTCATGGTCAGCTCTACATGTTATCTACTACAGGCCTGCATATATGCACTGTACATATTCCGTCCCTTGTCAACTCTCCGAGTCGTTGTAAAAGCTATGTACTTACTATTTACAGTTTTACATCAACAGTACATGTTAGCATCCATTATAAGTATACAGAGCATATACAAGTCCTTTGCAATTCTAGGCTTTGTGTAGCAGATTATGCCATGCATTTAACTTAAACTGGTCCTTTCCGGTCACGTATCATGCTCTACATTCACACACCACATATGGATAATACTATAGATTTACTTACTTTTTCATGGAGCTGAGCCCTTCTGGAGGAGCCGCCATTTCTGCAGGTGCTCAAGAACTTTCCAGCATTTTATGGAACCCGAAGGTTCATTACCGTGTTCACAAGAGCCCTCCACTGGTCCCTATCCTAAGCCAGATCAATCCAATCAATACCATCCCATCCTGTCTCTAATACTGTATATAGGTCCACAAAAATAAAGGCAAACGTCAAGTTTCTCTTATGATTAACCCTGCGACATGCCGTAGAACGAGTTGGGAAAGGGAGGTGTAGCCGCATGCTTTCTTAACCTCTGCCCCAGATGGAAATATGTGGTCCCCTTCACATCCCGGTCAGTTTATCTCATGGAGAAAGAGCTTTGATAGTCTTTGGACAGCGGCTGGGTTGGTCCTTAATCTTATGCGGACTGTGTGGAGACAGAGAATACTCTCCTCTTTCCGGGAATCGAATTTCGCAGTCTTTCAGCCCCTAACCTAGTAACTATGTTACCTGAGCTGTCCTGGCTCTCCCATATGTTTGAACACACCAATAGCCATCTTCGACATGCCCTGTTTTCATATTTAAAAAATCTTATAGTGGGCTGACCCTATAACATTGTAGTGGGCTGACCGGGGGCACGTGGTAGCGTAGTGGTTGAGGTGCTACGCTACAAGCCGGAAGGTCGCGGGTTCAAATCCCGATGAGGTCATTGGATTTTTTTCAGCCGCACTAGGCCCTGGGATTTACTCAGCCTCTAACAGAAATGAATACCCGGAATTAATTAAATAATTTTCCTGGGGAGTAAAGCGCGGCCGGCGCGTAAGACTGACAACCTTACCGTCATCTGTGAGACGATTGTCTATAAAGTGTGGGAGCCTCGACGTCTCACAGCCCTGTGGGCCTTCACAGCCTGTTACAGGGATAAATTTACCTATACCTTTTTTTTAACATTAAGAACTCTGCACAGGATGGACGTATTTGTGTTTCGTATGACCCTCAGAATGAATAGCAATTATTTCTCCAAACAGTACTAAGCGAATAGTCCTTGCAACCTTTTGGTGAAGCAATGCAAGAATGGAACTGAATTTGTAGATATAATTACACTAATATAATAAGTCAAGAGATTAATTAATTTTGAAAGTAAGAAATTAATTCATCCAGTTCCCAAGGGGATAAAGCCAGGAAGCAGCAGAGAAAAGTCGCCTTATTTAAGTAGAAAGAATCTGTTCTTAAGTATAAGATATTTTTAAAAGATAAATAATAATAATAATAATAAAATATGTTTATAATTAGAGGCGTTAAAAATTTGACTACACCAACATTAATTCGCGCGAATTCAGCGCTCTGTTCCAAACTGAATTCCATTGCTGGAGTATACACTTATCCTCGCATTATCTATATACGGCCTTAACAATTTAAGGTTTGTGGGGCTGGAAGTGTGTGCAATAGGAATATGTGCTTCTTGACCCTTTCATCCTGTTCTGCAAATCACTGAAGATCATATTTGTTTTATTAAAGATGGTACTCATATGTTCCGAAACACGTGCTCTTGAACAGCAACTCCATCTGCTGAAAAATACTGCGTTGAAAAAAAAAATATTGTCTGTAAGCTTTATGGCTTCTGTCCTTAACTATTGACATTTAATTGTGCTTTTACTTTGAAACAAATGGATTTAGGAATTTCAGTTCTAGCGTGCTTAAACCGATACCACGACGTTTTGGGGATATTAATATTTCATGTTACTCTCTGCAGTGCAATATTTGTAGTATTGTTAGGCTCTGCCAGTAGCAGACTTTTCTTTGCATTACTAACACCAGTTAAGAATAAAAATGCCCAGGTCACGCAACTGGAAATGACAGTACCAAGTAGAGTACTTATGTTCTCCTTAACCTTTATCCTCTTGGTTCAGTTAAGGCTTTCGATAATAAAACACAATAAAATATATGCAGACACATATTTATTTTGAAAACAACATGTGAACACTATGATAACAAAGAGCTTATTGTTAGTGCGATGTTGAAACGTCATCTGTGAACTGAAGAGAATACCTGCTTCTTATAGGTACGTTTCTTTTTCCAACGATCACTATACGCCTCCAATTGAGATCCATTTCTCTTTACAGAAATTTAAACATTTGAGAAATAACCTCTTTTAATAATAAAATATATTATTCTTACTTGTATATACTGAGATTATAAATGTCAAGTAAGAAGTTAACTACCTTATCAGTAACCATTGTAATTTCTACTATATTGATGATTAATATAAAAAAATGTAACTGTAGTAGTTTCATATTTTTAGAAAAAAAAAATTAAAATTTTGTGGACACAAATTTCGATCTCTGGGCATAGAATATAGCGGTGCTGCCGTAGTTGCTTAAAACAGAAAAAAATAAAGCATACAAATTATGGTATGAAAATTAATGTGTATATTGGCATACAATATTCCTCTGGTTTATCAACGTTAGCTACTCCTTGAAAGTGTAGGTGTTTGTTCCCAAGAAACGCAATGGTTTGATCCATATGCAAGTTATATTTCACACTTTACAATAGAGGAACATGGTCAGTTTTCTAATAAAATTTAATGCGACAATAAAAGGTTGATAATAAATACAAATACATATATATCAGCTACAAGTCTGAATACTATAAGTGCATCTTTTATTCACAGATTTCCAAAATTAAAATGAATATATTTGATATAATTAAACATAATAATATTTTCCGGGTTAGTGTATTTATATTCCAGGATTGTTATTCTCAAAATAAAAGACATTTTTAAACAACAGTTAACATTTAAATTTTTCAATTTCCAAGGTGCTTAATGTAAAATATTCCTCCAAAAGCTGGTAAAAGAGTTTCAACATTCCCGTAGAATACAAAGCATAAATAAACAGTTAGCACTTCGAACCTGCGAGTGTGACTGAAAGATTACTCTAGCGTCACAGACACACTTCACATTTTAAAATCGGGAAATCCGTAATTAGTATTGTCTCTAAACTAAACTGTTATCGTTACCAACCGTGATGCAGAACCAAAATTTGTCGCTGTCTAAGCCATATTGGCGTTTCAAAGCAGATCACTGTGAACAGCTTCGACCACTGGACTTGTAAACAAATTTTTACTAAATTCATTCAATATAAATAGAAAATAAATACCAAGATCGAGACAAGACGCCGACAAAAAAAAATCCGAAGTCTCATTTGTATATTTAGTCACGAAAACATCATCCAGAAAACTGGAAGGCATAACCGCCGCCGAAAGTGTGCGGCTCTTGCCTGCCTTCGGCGTCGGGTTGCGCATTGCTTCTGCCATACTGTGTAGGTGGGCGTCGCTGTTCCGCTGCCGGGAAAGACGCGGGTGCTGTGGCCTGATATGGACTCTTGAAGGCGGACTTGTTCTCGTACTCATCATACACCTTATAGTAGGGGCCGCCCTCTTGGGCACGGAACACAGCATTGGTTCCGGCGCCTTGATAACCCGTGGTAGGATAGGATGGTGCGGCGCTGTAATGAGACGGTCTAGGCGCAAAGGCACCTTGCGGTACTGGAGCAGGTGCAGCTGCCACAGGTGCTGGAGGAGCTTTAGGAAGGTGATCACCTTCCAAGATCCTAAATCCTTCTTTTCCTGCAGTATACTTTACGCTGATCTTCTTGCCATTAGGATCAACGTAGGAATAAGATCCTCTTCTGGTGCCATCTGGGCTGATGGATTCGCCCTGCTGGAGGCCATTATCTGCGGCGAAGGCGTAGTTAAAGGAGCCATCTTGAGCGAGGGCTTGCTTGTGCATTAGAATGACTGGAAGAGGTCGCTGCGGTTGATCATAGTGAGAAGGACCCTGCTGATTTTCGTAAGGCTCTTGATACTGTGCGTTTACAGACACAGCAGCACACATCATCAGCAGAGCTGACATTCCAACACACCACTGCAAACAAGAGACACTTCTTCAGATTTTTGTTTGGAGATTCTTTTTAGAGTGGATTCAAAAGGGTTCATTCTTGCAAAAACCAGAGAGTGGGAAAGACAAGGTCGGAAATTTGCAATAACATTTTAACAGAACCCGAAATTGTTATGATTTTAGTACCAATATAACAGAACAAGATCGCGGGCAATTTTCACCCACCCATAATTCTCACCATCTGCCTGTCTCCTTAGGTCTGTGTTAATGCTACATTTCCATTTCCTTCATCAATCGTCCAAATGGATGTTATACAAGATGGAGATTCGGTGTGTATCACTGGAACTGAAGGATATCTAATCACTGATAAACTGCTGTAATGTAGCACTTTTCTGAAACATGATTTCTGAAATGTAGTCATTTTTCTCTTATCCATGACCAGATATCGGAACCCGTTACTATCAGTCCTTATAAGAAGAACTGGAAACTCGTAACCAGAGTAGATAAAGCTAGTATTCACTAGTAAGAACTATATATTACTGCATCTGCTGATAAAAATCCGAATTCAAGTTAGGAGCCATAGTATTGGCTATATTTTCAGTAACAACTAGATCATACCGCATATCCGTTAGTTGAAACGGTTTCTGACACATTCTAAACAGGCGTACTGACCAACACTGGATAGTTCTTGTATTACGCAACAATGATGAATATTTATCCATGTCATATGCAATTGCTGTTGCTGAGATTTATGGTGTGCACAGTATCACTGCGAAGATGGGTATGTATGAAGTTATGTTTAATTTCTCCGAGAATAATTTACAAAATATCCAGAAAGTTACTTTTGGGATTGAGCAGACTGACTCATCCTTTAGAAAAACACTCATTGAAATGAAATTTAACTCAAAATTTCCTATCACTAAATTTCCGTACTTTTTTTTTCATAAGAAATATTTAAGTGATAAATGATGTTAGCCAATCTCTGGAGTTAATGTTTTCAGCAGACACAATAACCGTTTTCTTTTTATTTGTCACCTACACAGCACAATAATACACGTGTAAAGCAATTTCACAAGAAAAGGGTCGTGGGGAGTCAAATTTAGTGATTTTCAAGGCCGAATAGGGATACCTTACCTTCCTCTCCACTATCCATACCCAATTAATTGGATTACGAGATCTCCAATTTTGAAACCTTCTGACTTCTTCTTGTAGAGCTTTGTTAACAGCGGTTTGTACGGGTTTACTAGGCAGGTAGTGAACTTTAGCCAAAAGATAGCTTTGATAAAAATAACTCCAGAGATTTGCTAAAATCAGTTCTTGGCTGGGAATAGGGTCATTGGCAGATATTTTTCAACACTGTAGCGAACCTTCGGGTTCCTCATAAGGCGAAGAACTTCGTGGGTTATCAGTTATTAGCTTCTCAAGTAGGGTTCCGCTGCATGGATTGATAGAGTTTGTTCTTTTTCAGCCTGTCCCCGACAGCCATGATTCTGCTGACTGGCGTGCTTCGTCGGCATCTTTGCGTGCCATGTTGTTCATTGTTCAACCCATGACGAATGAGGGACTGAAAGCGAGTTGGCCTTTTCCTCTCCAGCAGGTCTTTTTATTCGCTAGGCGTAGCAGCCACAAAAAAGGTTGAGTCCTGTGTTATTAATAAGACACTATGACTGTGAAAGTGCACGGTGTACATTCAACGGGCCGACCCCGCAGAATGAATTACATATGAAATTTTGAAGGTAAAGTTTATAAAACGGTAAGGCTATTTCTGTGAGAAGCCGTGGAGGCCCATAGTGATATCTTACGTCGAAGAGTCACATTTGCTAGACAATCGGCTCACTAATGGCTATGAGGTTGTCAGCCTCAAGCGCCGGCCGCCCTATACCCCCTGAAAGATTCCTGGTACTCATTTCTGTCAGAGGCTGAGTCGACCTCAGGGTCATAGTGCTGCTGGAACGATTAGGTCAATTGAAAAATCCAATAACCTCATCGGGAATTGAATCCACGTCCTTCCGACTTGTAGCACAGTGCCCCAACCTACTGTGCTACCACGTGCCCTCCTTTGAAATTATGAAGACTAGAAGTAACTCTTCCCTTACATTGAAAAAAACAACAAATTTATGTGGAACTGTCCATTGTCGTGTTGGGTTTCAGTTCCCTTAGCGGTGACTGTGAAGAGCACTATTTTCTGGGATTTAAGGCAATGTAATCCGGCATAAGTACACCAAAGTTTCGGAGGATCGCACTGTCTCCATCTTCAGAGTAGAAGATTATACAAGAAAAGAACTAGTAAATATTTCCTGCCTCATTATTGGCTTATTTTTTGACCTCGAAGATTCAGACAGTACTTTTCTCCGAAACGTCAGTGGATTTATACCGGCCTAGACGGCGTTACATTCCTTAAAGTAGTATATTTCATATTCACAGTTGTTTTATATTTGTTCGAATTAATGTGAATTTAAAATTATAGGCTTGTACTATCAGCAATAAAAGAACAAAATAAACCTGATATCAGCGCAGTCCAAACTCAATAAAGGATTCTTTTGTTTATTTTTTACTCTCTCCTAATTGCAACTGCACCCAAGAGGCCACGGCTGATTGTCGGTGCCCGCATTGCACAAGTTTTATTTACTTATATCGAAAACCGTAAGATCTGCGGCTGAAATGTATTGGACAAGAAATGGGTATTCCATTCCTCTATAAAGACCGTTTTTCGAAACATTCCCTTCAGCAGTAAATATTTAGAGATACGCAAAGAGACGTATCAAATTCTTCGTCTGTTCTAAATGATAAATTAAATGTCTTGGCAATTTTCTACCAAATTTTATGAAAATCCAAGCAGCTGTTAAAAGTTTTTATATTTGCAGACGGAATGGGTGGAAGTGAAATGCCCCCTCAAGGATGTGGACACACCTAAAGGCCGAAATTATTTTGCTAAGATCCACGATTGTTAAATACTATGCAGTCCTCAGTTTAAACTAAGAAAATTCGCAGTACCTAAATTGAAATTAATAGTATATATATATATACCACCAGCGCAGTGTTTGTTCTAATCTCGAACATACACGTTACACATTGAGCCCCATATTAAAAGCGAATTTATATANTCCATGCCGTACCAGCTAGAGAGTATTGTACAGGAAAGGGAAATGCTCTTTAAAGTTGACGCTGCCCTCGGTGTGTGACGTAATGATTATGTTCGTGTGACGAATGAAAAAGAAATGCTTTCATTAACGATTGACGGTCACTACATGTCGTAACAACAGAAACACACTTGGTGGACTTCTGGAGAAAGTTAACTGCAACCAGTGTACTGTAACACTTATAAACCGTGTTAACACGTAATTCGTTTAAACCGTGAGTATATCTCTGAAATGCGCCGTGCCGTGTCCACATGGCCTAATTCATACGTGCTGCCTTATGAAGTTTATATTTTCCTAGAAAGTTAGCATTTCTGAACTAACTTTCTAAAACGTTTTACATCAGAAGTCAACATACGTCTATACACCACAAATTGAGGCATTCGGAGAAAATACGCAGTAATAAATCAGATGAAATTGCGTCAGAATAAATGTTGTCAGACATAATTATATTTCCATGGTTGATGTATACGTGGTTTGAGAACATTGCGGTTAATTTTAAGGTTATGAGATTTGAAACTCTCATACGGAAACTAAGATGGCTGGAAGGATTAAGTAAATTGAAAAAATCCAATGACTTCAACGCGAATCGAACCCGCACCTTTCCGGTTTATAGCATAGTGCCTCAACCAACTACGCTACCGGGTACCCCGTAGTTTGTCGTTATACTGAGTTATCCCGACTCCTGAAAAAATATATATATCCAGTAAATGGTTTCTAAGGGCAGTGTCTAAAAAACTGAAGATAACGAGTTTGTAAACTCTGTATGCTCTTAACTGGGGTCACTGTGAGGAATCACAAAATTCTTAGAAAACTGAACAATGAGGAGCTTCATAACTTGTACTCCTCTCCAAGTACAATTAGAATGATGAAGTCAAGGAGGATGAAGTGGGCAGGGGATGTAGCACGAATTTGAGAGAACAGGAACGCATATAGGCTATCGGTGGGAAAGCCAGAAGGAAAGAGACCACTGGAAAGACCAAGGCGTAGGTGGGTGGACAAAATTAAAATTGATCTTAGAGAGACAGTATGGGATGGTATGGATTGGATTGATCTGGCTGAGGATATGGACCGGTGGAGGGCTCTTGTGAACACGGTAATGAACCTTCGTCTTCCATAAAATGCTGGGAAATTCTTGAGTAGCTGCAGAATTGGCAGCTCCTCAAGAAGGGTTCAGCTCCTGAGTACGTAATTAAGTAAGGATCCATGTTAAGTAGAGGCACTATATGACGTCTCTGGGAGTCCGCGGGATTGTATGACGTCAGAAGCTTTGATAGCTGTGAAAAATGACAAGATGAAGATATGAATAGGCTGTTCTTTTTTATGAAAGAAGTGGTATACACCTCTATAAACGTCCTGTGGTAGTCGTGAGGTAATTATATTTTAAAACAATGGAGTCAGTATTACACATCATATATTGAATGGAAAGAAATATTACGCCGATCGCTTATAAGATGACACTTCGATTTATTCTTTCCGGTGACGTCATGACAGCTACTTCTGCCGCGACATTGATTTCACTGCAGACGAGTTAGTCAATGAATGAGCTCACGGGAGGAAATACCTGTGAGCAGCGACCGCGACAAGAACGCAGACACAAACGTTCTCTTCTTGCGCATCGCTGAGGACTTAACGGGAAGGAGGTAAGAGCGTAGAAAAATTACATAATCGGAAGGTTCAAAATTGTTACTCTCTCCGCATATTACTGTCCGGTGACCAAATATAAAGATGCGTGAAACTGCAGGGGACTGTAGCGCTTATGGGAGGTGAGAGAAGAGAGAAATGCAAAACCGTTGGTTGCAAATTTGGTAGGAAAGCTATTACTTGGGAGATATGTGCTTAGATGGGTAACGGTAAGAAGGTAAAAGTATGCCTCTAACAGGCCGTGGAGGTCCATAGGCTTGTGAGATGTGGAGGTTCCCACATCTTCTTTAGACAATCGGCTAGCAGATCGTAGCGTGACTGTCAGCCTTACACGCCGATCGCCTTTTGTCCCCAGGAAGATTCCTGTTACTCTTTTTCTGTCAAAGGCTAAGTTGACCCCAGAGCCACAGTACGGCTGGAAGGATTAGGTCAGTCGAAAAATTCAATAACCTCATCTGGAATCGAATCCGCGAACTTCCGGCTCGTAGGATAATACCTCAACTAATTATGCTACCGCGTACGGACTTATTTTTTTCCCTTGGCGCTACAGCCCCAGTGGGCCTAGGCCTACCTCCATGAACTTCTCCGTTCACTTCGGTTTTTCTAGATCTTAGACATACGGTAGGACCCTTGGGCGGGTGATCAGCTCGTCGCAAGGTCTCTACCTGTACACAAACAGAAAAACGCGCACAAACATCCATGCCCTGAGTGGGATTCGAACCCACGATCTCGGTTTCCAAGCGAGCGAAGACAGTGCACGCCTTAGACCGCTCGGCTACCGTGACCGGCGTACGGACTTACTCGTATATATGAGGATATTAATATAGACCTTACAGATTTAGTGCACTTGATTCACCTGGTTCGGGCTAAAGCTCTGTGGAGGGCTCTCTTGAATATTATAGGAAAAAAGTTTCATAAATTGTGGACAGCTGTGCGACTATTAGCTTGTAAATGTACCTGTCCTCTGATGTAAGCCAACCCATTGTCTACTTTTATATCGGTAATTGTACTAACTAGCGTAATTGGTGCAGCAGGTTCAGCATTGGCGTCAAGAATGAAGGAATCAGCACTCACGAAAGAAGTCAACTCGACCGGAACAGCTTTCTAGCAAAGACAATGCTTTGGCAGACCGCGTAATACTGGGAACGATTTCACTTTTGTTTATGTGCATAAGTCAACCGTTATGTAATTATATTTTAATTCTTGTCTTTTTTGTCCAAATGAAAGAAAGCTTGCTATATGATATTAGAAAACAAAAAGAAGCTTCCTTTTCGTTTTGATCATAACTGAATGTTACTTTCGCGGTCAGCCGTATAAAATTCCGCTTTTGCCACTCGTTTCACATCCCGACTGTTACCGTGATGAATGGACGCCATTTTGAGAAACCCGATACACTGAATGGTGTAAACCAGAATTTCGTACCACGCAATAGTTTGAAAACTCAAACAACAAAACTACGTTTCATTATAAAGAGTCACACATTAACTATGTTCTTGAAGAGTGGGAACACCATGAAGTGTTTATTCCGTAACTAAAGTTTGACCCCTTTCCTTCCAGAAAATAAAATTCTTTTATACCGCTCCATACATTTGAGATTGGATTTGAAGCTTCAGCCACATCCGCCCAGTAACTAGAGCCCTCAACAGGCAATTTGCGCAAGCTTCCAAGCAAATGGGGATCAGAATAAAGATACAATTTATATCCCTAAAGCCTCGTTCACACCGATCAGACTCACTCACTCACTCACGGAGCTGAGCCCTTCTTCAGAAGACGCCAATTCTACAGCTACTCGAGAACTTCCCAGCATTTTATGGAACCAGAAGGTTCATTACCGTGTTCACAAGAGCCCTCCACTGGTCCCTATCCTGAGCCAGATCATTCCAATCCATACCACCCTATACTACCTCTATAAGATCCATTTTAATATTAAGAAAGCCGTCTTCTGGGATTTGGCACCGTGCATATGTGGTGTTAACCGACGTTTCGGAGGAACGTATCGCCTCCATTTTCAGGGTAGAAGGAAATATATAAGAAATCCGCAAGCGAAGAGACCGTGAGAACCGGTAAAAGCGGTCTGCTTTTACCTGTCTCTTCGCTTGCGGATTTCTTATATATTTCCTTCTACCCTGAAAATGGAGGCGATACGTTCCTCCGAAACGTCGGTTAACACCACATATGCACGGTGCCAAATCCCAGAAGACTGCTTTCTTCATAGTCACCGCCGTGAAAGCCTCAAATCTTACATTTTAATATTGTCTACCCACCTACGCCTTGGTTTTCCCAGTGATCTCCTTCCTTCCAGTTTTTCCACCAATATCCTACGTGCGTTCCTCTTCTCCACCATTCGTGCTACATGTCCTGCCTATCTCGTCCTCCTTGACTCACCGATCAGATTAGCAGATGATTAGCGTGAACATTTCAAGTACTTTTCATGGGTACTTGAAAAACAGGTTTACGTTTCAAGTAAATGTGACTTCACTATCAGACTGAAATTTGTGAGCTGCTACTTAACACTTAGCTAACCTGAACAGATGGAAACAAATCTTTTTGGGGGGGGGATGTGAGAGAAGCATGCTGAACTGTTACGGTTTGTCAACAAAGTACATTTACAAATTTTTTGGAAGTATAGAATATGAGATTTTATGCAACTTCGAATGCTGTAAGTACATCATATCATATCATATCATACCGCAAAGGAAGAGAGAGGCTTAAAGGGATGAACGTTTTACATACGGAACTCAAAATTAAAGGGTTGACTGCAGATTGTGTTAAAAATTAAAGTAATTAAGGCTGTCTACATCCAGGAATTACGAAGCTGAAGAACAGTGGCTCTGGAAGTAACGATTCGTGTAAACCGAACTTTATGTGGTTTTAAGAAGCGGACAGTTTCTTACGGAGTGCAGACTGCCGCAATTACATAGAAATTTAAGAACAACTATGGTACATAAAAAAAAAAAGATACTGTGTTTTTGGAACAGCACAAATACTGAAGAAATGACAGTCTGTCTCCAACGGAAAAGCAGTGCAATAATGTTTAAAGTTTTATTCGGAGTGTTTTCCTCCCTTAATCTAAGTAAATGTGTTCTGAGGCCACCTCCTAAGTGTACAACACACTCGAGGGGGTTGTTACTTTCTTGTCCAAACGCATATCCTGCTTTTATCCACTGTTTCTTTAGGGCAGTTTCCGTTTCAGCCAATGCCCGTACACCGTCTTGTATCGACTTGATTTTCTTTAAAGGGAACTCGTTTAGAATGTGAACATGAACTTAAAACGAAATAATTTAATTCAATCGAATTTAATTAAAGATAGTCAACTAATTTGAACCAAGCTTTGTTAACTATTCGAATAAAATATTTCCAGTGAAAGCACGTTTTAGTACCTACAATATCTGAGTCCTAAGTCCTGGCAGGAACGGAGATTTAGTTATGTACAATCATATATAAGAAGAAAACTGTGAAACTGGACACAAAATTGTACACACTCCAGAGGTAGGCAAATCAGTTTTTGGTACGTACCTGCTCAGTTATAGCCTCTACTTCACATAAATCTCAGACTTAACTTTATAAAAATCTCTCTCAAACGTCTAGTCATAATGTTTAACATAGTACAAAATACAGAGCATTGACAAAGTAAATAATGACTGGTAAGTGCTCAAACAGCCGGTCACGGTAGCTGAGCGGTCTAAGGTGTGCACTGTCTTCGCTCGCTTGGAAACCGGGATCGTGGGTTCGAATCCCATTCAGGGCATGGATGTTTAGTTTGTGTGTGTGTGTTTTTTTCTGTGTTTGTGTACAGGTAGAGGCCTTGCGACGAACTGATCACCCGCCCAAGGGTCCTACCGTATGTCTAAGATCTAGAAAAACCGAAGTGAACGGAGAAGTTCATGGAGGTAGGCCTAGGCCCACTGGGGCTGTAGTGCCAAGGGAAAAGAAAAAAGTGATCAAACATGGCCTAATCCCTGAATCCACGATGATGATGATGATGATGATGATGATGGTTACGTCCCCGAAATACAGGGAATCATACATAAGCAAGAACTTGGGGAGAGCAGATACTGGTGTGTCAGGGGCACGTACTTATAGTGGGTCAAGTAAGAGTGGCTAAGCCAGAAAATAGTTGGAAAGTGGGTGGCCCCAGAATGAGATGGCCAGAAGATCCAGGAAACGATTTGCCAGAGCTGAAAGCGGAAAGACAAAGGAAAAGTACAAACGTTAGAAAAGAATGTGTAGCTCTCGTAAACAAGAAGACCTTGCTGCCACAAAATAATACAGTGATACATATAAAATGTAAATCTCTTTAAGGTCTACAGGTGAACATTTCTATACTGCAACAATAATCGATTTATACTTGCAGCAAACGTCTCGGCTTGGAAAATAAGCTTACGGCACTTATCTGGAGTAACCTTTCCTTTCTCGTTTTGAGTGGATCGAAGATATTTCATACAAAATCTTCTGATCAGTGAAAATCTTTCTACGTTGTGGCATTGTGTGTTACATTCAAAGAAAACGCTGCTTTCAATGTATTTATGCACATTGGGACAGAGTTTTTGGGTAGCTAATGGTCGACCAACTACTCAAAAAAAATCCCCTCCATTTTTGTAATCCGAAAGTTCAATAACGTGTCCACAAGAACTTGCCATTGGGTCCTGTCGTGAGCCACCTAAATCCAATCCATATCTTGACCTGTTCCTTAAAGATATTTGCAAATTAGAGGCTATCAAAGCAAACTAAACTCGTTATTGTATTAAATGTTCTATCTGTGCTAGGCCAACCTGTCTTTCGTGCTAAATGGCTCCTGAAATAGATTCAAGAAATGCATTGCCTGCATGCCCAGGGAGCTTATCAGCCTGGGAGAAAGGTGCAAGTATCACTTTGGGAGAGACAGATCTCTATAATTCTTGTGAACTTAATAAATCTATTTCTGTCGGAGAGCGAACACCGGACATCCTATCCTTCACCAGTCACGTCATTGACTGAACTATATCGGCTCATTTTCTAAATAAATTAAATGGAATTATATTTCTGGACGGAAGCTTATATTTCAACTAATTCCGAACATTTATCTTTCAAATTAAATGAAAAATACTAGTTCATATTCATGCAGGAAATCAGAAGCTGTTTTGGAGGTGGTGATATTTGTATTTCACGAAATCTAAAAAGGGGGCATAGAGTAAAATCTATGATGTGCCCCATATCCACAATTATTAATAAAAATGCAACATTATTATTATTATTATTATTATTATCATTGATTCTTAATTAAATATTAATGTTTCATTCCTCTATTCGTAATAGCACTTAGTTTAATGATAATGGAATTATTATTACTGTTATAATTATCACTTATTTGTTTGTTTACTTTTACTTTTTTTTATTATTATTTCTTCCAATTACTTAACTGTAATTTGTATTTGACTTTTAATAAGTTTGTATGTAATGTAATTCAGTCATCTACACTGTGCTGAGTCTGTAATTGGCCTTGCGGCTGTTGACTCGGCACATTAATAATAAAGAATTGAATTGAATTGAATTATTATTATTATAGCTCTACAGCCCTTTGTTGGCCCTTGGCCACTTTTTCAGTTTCTTGATCCTATATATAGTCTGTAAGACTCCTTGGACGGGGATCAGCCCTTCGCAAAGCCTCTCTACCTACACACAGAACACAAACACAGAATAAACGTACACAGTACAGACATTCGTGCCTTGAGTGGAATTCGAATCCACGATCTCAGAGTTCGAGCAAGCGAAGACAGTTCATGCTTTATACTACGCGACCCCTCCGATCGGCAATAAAATGCAACAGATATGTAGAAATTGCCGAAATGAGAAATTCATGAAAATCATGTAATCTATGTGGAAATGCTTATCGAACTTTCAACATAACGCATAATGTTTGTAATGGAAACGGACTTATACACGTGATAAATACTTAACATAACATCGAAGTTCACAGACACTGCATACATTACACTACCTGGACTGAACAACGATCTCAGTGGTGAAAAAAACATGGCGTCTAAGCATAACAATCGATTTGATTCTGTTGTGTTTTCATACTCTTCCTACTTAACACGAAGTTTCTCTCTATAAAAGGAAGCTAACCCGTTACATTTATAGAAATGAAACCGTAAATAAGTGATATAAGGTATTACTCCCATGAAATGTGATTTCTTTCAGTTCTCATAACGATTAATTTCCCTTCGCCTCTCTCATACAAATTACAATTTTCCGTTTAAAAACGCTGACGACTTAACAGCTGAGCACGCCTCTTTTTTCGCTACGATAATAAAAGTCGCGCTTCACGTTTTAGCGTGAGCGACGTCATTACTGTGTTTCTATGCACTCATGGAGCTGAGCCCTTCTTGAGAAGCTGCAAATTGTGCAGCTACTGAAGAATTTCCAACATTTTATGGAACCAGAAGGTTCATTACATTGCCCACTGGTCCCTATTCTGATCCAGATCAATCCGATCCATACCATCCAATTCTATCTCTCTAAAATCCATTTTAATATTGTCCACTCGCCTACGTCTTGGTCTTCTCAGTGGTCTCTTTCCTTCCGGCTTTCCCACCAATATCCTATATGCATTCTTACTCTCACCATTCGTGCTACATGCTCTGCCTATCTCATGCTCCTTGACTTGCTCATTCTAATTATATTTGGAGAAGAGCGCAAGTTAAATATAATTGATTTTCATACTCACAATGGAGAAAGAAAGTTTATAACAAGCAGAAAACATTTATGATCCGCGAATTTTTCCTACATTGGCAGCATGAAAAATAGTAAGAATCTTGCCTCATGGAGCCTCTACTTAGAATATTAATCTGACAATTAAGTCAAATACGACAGCGGTTTAGTTGTTCACTTCGAATATACACTTCTGGTTGAAACCAGATATTACTTTTAAATCTGAATGTTATGGATTACATTTTAAGAGCTCCATTAAATGAAGAAATCATTAGATTGAGTGACATAGATCAGCTCGATTAACTACACATAAATGTGAGTAGTCCTGTTAACCCCTAGATCTATAATAATATTAATGTCAGAGTACCTACAGAAACTTATCTTCTGGCAGTAGGCGTGTGTAAGAGTCAAAATAAAATTATAAAGAGCATAAATGCTTACATTCCTAAGTACATTATAATAATCACTACGTAACATTAAAAATTTAAAGCAGAATTTTTAAAGGAATTGTTTAATTTAAATTTCATATTCATCGCTCTCTGTAAAACATGAATGATCAAATTATTCCAAACACTGAACCCACAGATCTTGTGATATGTTTTACACTAATACAAATATACTCGTATGTAAATCCGTTTCATAAATCAGGAACGTTAACAATTAATGCATATTTGAGATAACGTATTGAGTTATACTGAACAACGGCATTAGAGAACACTTTACGTTTATAGCCCATGTGACTATTTTTTATTTAATTGCTGAAAATCACTTGAACTTTAAAGATCGATTCGTATATAGTCTCAGTTACAAACAGCGACGTTAAATAAACTACGAATAAATACATAAAAAATGTCGAGGAAGTCGAACTGACGGCCTAGTTTCAGCGCTACACTTACTTGTGCTGTCATCTACAGAACTGTTGACACACTACTTACGTGCATCTCCATGTTCAGCGCCTAGATTAAAAGAACGTGTAACAATGAAGACAAGTCACCCGTTTCATAGCTTTATATCTCGTAGGTGAAATCCAACCACGTCCTTGGACACCAATGGAAATACCAGAGAAAGCAGGAGGGATAAAGAATGTGCAAAAACCGATTCTATTGTCATAGACCTAAACAGTTCGAACGATACGTCCCAAAATTCTTGTACTGAGTGGGGAAACATTTGTTCAGGTGGTTCTTACATTCTCTCAAGAGTAGAATGACATGCACAATGAAACCTGAATATATGGCAATATGCCTGCAAAATATGTCAAATATGTCGGAAAAAAAAAAGTTGGAAAAGGAAACTATTGTTGCAAAATATGGAAAATGAATAATTTCTTTTTTCGTTTCCATTTCATAGAACAAGACACGAAATTCTTCTGGTCGAGGTGTAGAAACATACAGTCATTCCAAGTCTACTGTCTCGGAGCAGTTGAAGGCACACATCTAGAGTTCGAATCCTGCTCGAGGCATGCATGATTGTCCATTTGTTTGTGTGTTGTATGCCTTAAGATGAGCTGATCTCCCATTTAAGAAGATCAGCCACGCATACAAAGCAATTCTTAGGTCCCAACAGGTTATATGAGATAGCTAACTCGAAGGACACTCCTTTTGCAAAGCCGATGGTCACTTCACTGATCAAAACATCCGCAGCCATTTATGAAGTCTTAAGGTTTTCTGCAGTAAGTTCATGCCACTGGACCCCATCCAATGATTCCGTCTAAAATCGACACCCATGTAACACTTCGTAAGATGCTGCTATTTTTACTTGAGCTTGCAAGGGGAGTTTTCCGCCTTAAGACTGCCCCTTGTAGGCTGTCGCGAGTACCTAGGCCTAAACCATATAAGGACAACAAGTAAACCCGAAATATCAACAACAGGGATCGGCCTGTCACGTGGCCTGTCATCAGTATCGTTTAAATCGAATATGTGTTACAGTCTTACTCAGGTCATTCGTGTATGCGTGTGTGTGTGTGTGGGGGAGGGGGATGGAGGTTACTCGTAATATTGTCGCACTTATCTTCATAAAATTCCAGAGGTGCCTTTCTCCCTTGGTCTATTCCCGGTTCAGGTTACTTCAGTTTGGCCAAGCTGCTTTGTCACAAAATGCTTTGCTAGCAGGCGCACTGCCCGTCAGCGCAAAGACTCTCAGGAGTGGTTGCACGGTACCTGGATCAAGCTCTGGAGAGTACTACTGTTTGTTTAAATGTGATGTCTGCAGTCACTCTGTTAATATTACAATGATGATTACCTACCTACATATCTACCTACCATCCGGCACTACAGCCCTGGGTGAGCCTTGTCCTCTTCTACAGCCAGTCCTCACAACCAATGCGTGCTGCCATAGGAATGGATCCACGCATGGTGACCCGAGGCTGGTTGTTAGGTTTCTGAACAAAATTCTTTTTACAGGATGAGGCTGTTAGCCTCATGCACAACCTCCAACCTGGAAGACCAGGGCATCTCTCTTACCTTTGACCTTACCGGCATGGGTGACCTACCGGCAGTTAAACTACCGCCGGCATAGCTCTCCACGTCATAGAATCACGCAAACCCCACCACCACAAGGTGGAGACACCACTGGGGGACAATGATGATTACTCTTAACTAACCACAAGGACAGTGAAACTTTGTATTTTATTTCTGAAGAATAATCAGTGCGCACTCCTAGAAGACACATTCCTCTCTCTTAGATAAATTAGTCCAAGTTTGCAAGTTTAACTCTCGTGGGGTGGAGGAAAACAATTTTCTTGGTGGATTATTGTTAAAACTTAAAGATTTCAATCAAAATTCTGGCGTAAATGGATCTGTGCTTTTATCAGTTTTTCCTTTATTGTGAAGTTCATGCAGAGTTGTGCCCAACCACAGTGTCGAACTGAAGACGGAACACGGTCCAGGACATGGACCCATCGGACCTCGAAGTTTTTACGCTATCGCGCCCATCGCGCCCGTTACTGTGATCCCCCCTATATCCACTCTCCCCTCGGTCGCGGAATTCCACAAATTTCTTTGTTCAGCCCCGCCACGCCAGATGGCTCCTCCGCCGCTGGTAATAATAATACGAAGTGTTGTGGATGTTTGGTGAAGATTTTGCCAGGGACGTTTTGCGTAAGACGTTAAATTGTGTTGAACTTTTGAATTTGTGTTGCCCTCTCTATGAAGATAAATGTGATGGAAAGTTAGACCTACAGAAACCTTCCCTGAAGTTCTACCCCACTGTACCCTTAACGCGCAGGTGATTAATGTATAAGATTACGCAACCGGTGCTTCCAGGCGGTGCAATAAACCAGAAATCCACAATCTGGACCACATCAGAACGTCGTGTTTTAATTAAATCTGCAAATAGATGGCGCACAAACTGAGGCTGGTTCCGTAGTCATCCCGACCAAATATCAGTGACCCATAAACCTGACATCTACTTAAAATTTTAAAGGCAATTGTGCTGGTATGTCATTTAGCTTCATGTTGTCATGGCAACGACGTACATAACAACAGTGTGCACAGGGTAAATATGGCAAACCACGTTAGTTTTCCATGTTTGGCAGGTATCATCTATGATTTCTTTTATGTATTCATGTATATAACTTAGACATTTAGTAGTGATGTGCAGTACTGTTAACGGTTGTTAAACGAGACAAATGTAGTTCACATTTTGCCTACATGGATTTCTTCCTTGTATCTCCTGAAATGAGTGTTGATGTAAATGACAGCCAGAAGTATGAAGAAAGTAGCCCTTACAGAGGCTTTGGTAGTGCTAACAGCTATGTAAATGCAAAAAGCATGTACAGTGATATACGTGAAAGCAATTTCCATTATACTGCGCTTGATATTGACAAACTTAGAATTGGGGATGAAGAAATTCTACAAAAAGCAGTTTGTGGAATTCAGGACCCGCACAGTAACACCAAGAGCCCAGGGGAATTGTTAGCATCGAATATAAGTTCACCAAAGCCAAGGTATGTTTTCATACTTCACATGATTTATGCTGCATTTGAAATACAGCATGTTTTTGCTGTAATCTCACTTGTGATGCTGTGCTACTCAGGTTGCATAGTGTTCATGAAAGAAACTCTATGTTCTCTAGGAAGAGATCAGTCAGTAGCATATCTATGACCCCAAGAAGAAATAAATCACCAGAGGAATCTGCAAAGAAAGGGTACTCAAGTTTTCAGCGCAGCTTAAAGCTACTTGGTCTACAACCAGAAGACTTCGGCATTAACAATAAAATCAACATTTCCGGTTCTCATGCACCATCTTACAGGTATTATGAGTAAATAAACATGTACATCATTTTCCAGTGTAAGTATATATTTATGTTTATAACAATGAAACATTTTATTTCAGGGTGGGACCAACTTTTCATACTCGTCTTACAAAACGAAGTTCCTCTCTTGAAAATCTGAGGTCTGCAGCACTAAGTCATATGGCTGATGGTCAAAGCACACCTGGAGGTGCGTTCTTGCAGTAAATAATATTAGAGGGAACATTCAGTAAATTAATTTCAAGTTTTCATCCAAGTTAGCTTCATATTACTCGTATTACCCATGGAAATGGGTTTATAATCACTGTGACATCTCATTCATTTTTTTTTAATAATATATTTAAGTATTTATGTATTCTTTGATTATGTTAGGTGTGAGTGTTATTAAATCTGTATATTCCCTTTGACTTTATCCGATTGTATATTTTACAGTTATGGATGTAAATAAAATTATGAATTATGAAATTATTATAATCTACAGCTGACACAGTGCCACCAGAGTATGAAGTCAGTGATGAATTGTGATGGTTCAGGCCTGCTGCTATGGCTCTAGACTAAATTGACCATTGACTTAATGAGATTTGCAGAATATTGTTAAAGATTAACAATCTGTCATCATGTTTGTAATAAAAGGTTACAGATGAATGATTGTGAAATTGTTGTAAATTGATGTACTGATGCTCAAATGTTGATGGTGATAATAGTTCACTTAATTTAATATATTGTGACTGATAGGTTTACTGTTGTAGAACACCTAGATCGTAGAATTCTATCCAATGCTGTTTATGAAGAATGGTATTTCCAGAAGCTGGAGGAGGCACGCAGAAAAAAGAAGGCTCAAGAACTTAATGACCAGAAGAAGGAAGAACACATTGAAAAGGTACAAAACTCGCATTCAGGACGTATGCACTTCAAGTTCCAGCTGAACTTTGCCAATTCCAATATAGAATTTTGTAGTTTCCTTCCAGGAAGAATGATTCATGACCATTTTCTCTTACATCATTCCATATTCAGCATTCATAATTACCTGGCCATAACTTATTAGAGGATACATAAACTCAGAATTGAATTGAATTGAATTTATTTACATTCTATAAATTCTAAGTAGGTTAGTACCTTTGGATACAGAACAAGTCAAAAGGTTACATACATAAGTACAGGCAATTTTAGCTTAAAAATTAATATAACTTAATTTTACATCATTCTCTATATACATTGAAGTATTCATCTAAAGAGTAGAAGGAATGAGCATGTAGATAATTCTTTAACTCTGATTTAAACTTTTTAGTATCATTGCCCAAGTTTTTAATACTTTGTGGCAGATTGTTGAACACTTTTATGCCAGTAAAGTAGACTCCTTTTTGATATACTGATAAAGTTGATGAGGGTAGGTGGAAGTTATATTTTTGTCTAGTATTCATGTTATAGACATCAGAATTTAATTTGAATTTATCTTTGTTGTAAACAACAAATAAGAGAAGCGATAATATGTATTGCGATTGAAGAGGTAGAATTTTTAATTTCTTAAATAATTCTCTACATGAATCTCTACTTCTACATCCTGTAATGATTCTAATTATATTCTTTTGTATTTTAAAAATTATTACACTATGTGAAGAGTTCCCCCAAAATATTAATCCATAGTTCATAATAGAATGAAAGTAGGCATGGTAAACCATCTTCAATGTTTCCTGTGACATAAAAGGCTTAATTGATCTCATCGCATAGCAAGCTGCATTTAATTTAGGTATAATTTGTTCAATATGTATTTTCCAAGACAGTGTACTGTCTACATGTATTCCAAGGAATTTTGTATCAAGTACTTTACAGATTAATTTGTTGGCATAACTGATGTCCAGATCAATTTGGTGGTTGTTTTTAGTTGTGAATGATATGTAATGGGTTTTATCAAAATTTAATGAGAGTAAATTGGCTTCGAACCATCTGTTTAAGGCTTCAAATACAATATTTATGTCATTTTTAAAGTTTTCAAATTTAGAGTTCTTAAATATTATACTAGTGTCATCTGCATATAGAATTGGTTTAGATTTATTGTTGATGGTTTTAGATAGATCATTTATGTAGAGAAGAAAAAGTAAGGGACCTAAAATTGATCCTTGTGGAACACCGTGCTTTATAATTCCCCAGTTTGAAAATGCATTATGACTGGAGTTTTTATTATTTATTTCAACTCTTTGATACCTGTTTTTGAGGTATGATTTGATCCATTCATTAGCTTTGCCAGTTATTCCATAGAAATTTAATTTCGATAGTAAGATATCATGATTAACACAATCGAAAGCTTTTGCTAGATCACAGAAAATCCCTCCCACAATTAATCTGTCATTGAGAGCACTTAAAATATCGTTAGTTAGTTCATAGGTTGCTTTTTCTGTTGTTAGGTCTTTCCTAAATCCAAATTGCTCTTTGACTAATATGTTGTTAGAATTTAAGTGTTCAAGTAGTCTATTATACATAACTTTTTCAAAGACTTTTGAGAATGAAGTCAATATGGATATTGGTCTGTAATTAGAGATGCATTTTCTCTCTCCTTTTTTAAAAAGTGGTTTCATTACAGCGTATTTTAAGCGTTGAGGAAAAGTACCTGATGATAAAGATTTATTACATAGATGATTCAAGGGTGAACTGATGTAAACAGAGCTTGCTTTAAGTAATTTGGTAGAGATTTCATCATATCCATGTGAATTTTTGGGCTTAAGGGATTTAATAATGATTTCAATTTCCTTCCTTGTTGAGAATTTGAGATTTATATTTGGAAATGAATTGTTAAAGGCACGTGACAGATACTATATTGGATTATTATATTATTATTGGAATATGTTTTCTCAGCTAATGAAAGGAAATATTCATTAAATGCACTTGCGATAGCTTGTGGATTGTTAGTGGACTTCCCTTCAATATTCAAACTTTGTACGTCTTCATTAACAGATTTCTTTCCTGATTCAACTTTCACAATATCCCAGGTGGTTTTAATTTTATTGTTTGATTTTAGAATTTGGCTGTTATAGTTATTCTGTTTGGCTTCTTTAATGACTTTTGACAAAATTTTACAGTACATTTTGTAGTGACTTTTTAGTCTTGGATCATTACTGTCCCTACTGGCCAAATATAGTTGTCTTTTGTGTTTACATGAAGTTTTTATTCCAATTGTTATCCAGGTGGATTTGTTTTTATTTTCATTTTTGACTATTATTAAGGGAAAGCTTGAATAAAAGATCCTCAAGTATGTGTTCAGAAAGCAATTAAATTTAGAATCAGTATTATTGCTGTCAAATACATTGTTCCATGATTCATTACTTAATTTTGTGACAAAATCTGCCATCATATGCTTGTTGATTTTCCTTACTGTTTGATATTGTTGATTACTGGACTGAAGGTCAGTATTATTTATTTCTATGAGTTGAAGCACCATTGGAAAGTAACAAAATACCCAACAAATGTAGAAGACCAATTGTTATCAGTCCTTTTTTAATAGTTCTATGCTATGATTTATATGGAGAAGATGTTGATAGGAATTCTGAGACTCATTCAAACATTTTCCTATTGCTTTCATGGACATGGCCACACTCTGGAATGATTACAGATGATTATCAGGTGATTTCGGTCATAACTGTCATTCAATGAGTCTAGAACATTCAAGAAGTTGAATCTTTCCCTTGAACAAGGTGTGTGTGCAGGCTAGGTGATGCAGTCCACCATGCTCCTCACTCGTGTGACAGTATCTATGTCGGGACATGGACCTCATTCGCACCTGTGGAGTTTGATGGATTTCATTCATATTCAGTATTAAAGAGTTTATCTGCTGTAGGTTGGTGCTTGGTGAATTTGAACATTCTAGCTGCAAAACTGGATCATTCAAATGTGGCTAAAAACATAAAATGGTGATTTTTTTTTCAAAAACATATACAGAAATTTTGATTAAATTTCAATATTTTATGGATACTACATCCCTCAGTAAAACTGTACAAGTTGTATCTTCAGGAAAATAATACTATGAACAGTAGGGATCCAAAGGTGACATGTCAGTTTTCTTGGAACCAGATATAACAGCCAGACAGGTTTTACTGCTGTTCAGTATTCAGCATCCAACAATGGTCTGCAAGCAACAGTTGATTTCAGAGGTAATGTAGTGAAGAACTGTCATGTAGAATGAAGTATATGTAGTGTCTTTGCATCAATTTCTTGTATATATAAAAGAATTATTCATTAAATACAATTCACAACTCTTGCATGCACACATTGGTGATATAGGGGATCACTGGTAGCATGGATGCTACCCCTCAAAATTTTTGGTGAGGTTAATTTTTTAAAATTTTTCAGGTTTTATTAGCTGTTACATATGATGTGTAAAATACTGTTTTTATTACAACTGTGGACTGAAAATTTTTCCATAGCAGTGCATCTCCACTTATAATGTTGGAGTCGGTGGAAAAATATGGTTCATATTAGAAAAATTCTGCAGTACAGACAGTCTGAAAAATTTTGTAGTACCAGGGCATGCTGTATATGGCAGATGTATTATGCAATGTGTTTTGTGTTAAATAGAGAAGGAAAGATGTTCACGTTCCTTGAGATTCTACTATAGCCATTTCCAGTATAATTGCACATAGAACTTGAACACTGCAAATATGGGAATGCACTTAATTTAGTAGAAAACATTTAAATGTATAGTTTTTTACTTTAAGGTTAAAGCAGAGCAAAAACAGAAAGCTGAAGAAAACTTCAATGAATGGAAACTGCTGAAAAACAAACAAAGACAACAAGGGAAGCAACAACAGGGACAAAAGAAGTTAGAAAATAAAGCTGCAGAAGATTTCAGGTGATAAATACATGTTAACAAATTATAATTCAGAAGCAACATTTAACCATCAACAGAAGGCTGACAATTCTTAGCATACATAGCCTATAACAATAGATGTCATTGAGAGGACTCAAGCTTCTTTGCTACAAATCTGTTAATCAAACCCTTTGAGCAAGAGTGTGCAATGTTAGCAGAATGTGAACTACACTTGAAAGTATGAAGTTCATTATGAATCAGTTTAAGCTTTCATCCTCAGGGGCATAAATTATGATTATATTATGTGCTAAATTTCCAAGAATCAAAGCAATAATCTTGGCTGTACTTCAGTTTCATTTTTGTTTAATTTATTGGGTTTGGGGAGTTACTTTTCTTTGTATCTGTTAAAGAATAAAAATATTTATGATGTGAACTTATTTTTGAAACTGCTATTATAATTTCACAGTCAAAATATAGGATTCATAAGCTGGATGCAGTTCACAGGCATAGGCTGTCCATACCTACCTTAAAAGTTGTTAAAATGAGAATCTACTGGAGTAAAATTGATTTAGTTATGTCATTCAATACAAGTTACATAACTGCATGCCAGAAGTTTTATCAGAATCATTCATAAATATGTCTGTTTCAATGTTACCTGTACTTTAATGTCATTCATGTTGTTTTATTGACAGGTTAACAGATGGAACTAAAGTAAGACGAAACCAGGAGGAAGTGTTCCTTGTTTGGAAGAAAGAGAAAGATAAACTACTCAGACAGAGAAAATTAAAGCAAAAAATTCAAAAGGAAACTGTGAAACCAGATAATGATAAGAATGCTGCTGCAGAAATGGTGGGTTACATTCTATTGAAGCTGATGTATCCCATATAGCTGGCAGAATCCAAATTTCAAAGGAAATGATATTAAGAAATTTCAATTTCGATATTACACTTCCATCTCGTCCTTGGCCTTCCAAGTGTGCACATTCCAAGCTGTCCCCCCCCACCGAACTGCCAAAACTGGGAATTTTAACCATATATCGCAGAAAAATTGTGGGACATCATGTCACTACTTAACAAGTATGAAACTTGACATCTGACATGAAATTTGTTTGGAAGATAAGCCTTCGTATTTCTTTCATTCTGACACAATGCAAGTCCAAAATGACACAATTATCAAGGAACCCAGATTATAATGGGCTGGTTGGTCTGTAGACTGTGTACAAATGTGGTATCAACTGTATATGTTATTTGGTACCAGTGAAATAGAAGTATCACCAGTATGTCAAGGTGTCATCATGCATAACATATATACACAGTAAGTCCAAATTATAGAAGTGCTACTGCGTATATGTTCAGGGAAGTTATAAAATTAACTTCACATGTGTCTTTAGGCAGTACAACTTTATTTTGAAATCGAGATTGCATATCTATATAAATAAAAATGTAAATGTTCGTTTGTTCAAAGTCTTAAATTCCTGAAAGTTCTTCACCGATTGCTTTGAAATTTTGACACAAGATTGCATTCAAATAAGCGCGTGTTTTTATATACCTATTGTATAGATGTCACACCTGTGACAGGTAAAAACATGTCACATGTTCGGAATCCAGGAGTCACTTCCATAGTAACGCTAGAACAGACCATTGCATAGGTAGCGACAATAGCGGTATTGTAGCCCCAACAGTTGGCAGTTGCCTAGGAAGTAACAATAGTGATACTGTAATCCCAACAGTGAGCTGTTGTGTCGAGAACATAGAATCTCCACGGTTACGACGAATACACGGAGCTTTCCCGCAGAGACAACGCAATAACAATGGGTCGTGTAGGAATCGCGGAATCACCAAGGCAGTGTTTCCCCGGTGATAGACAACAGAAGGCATTGTATAGCAACCGCCGAGATATAAATAGCCCAGCTTCGACAAGGAGCAGTCTGTCTGAAATTAACCGCTGAAGGAGGCAGTCTGAAATTAACCACCAAAGAAGTTAGTCTGGTATTGCGAGATGCAGTTGTAAATGATGGTAATACAACTAACGTTGGAAGACTAACCATTTTGCCATCTTCATATACAGGCAGTCCACGTCATATGCATGAGTACGCTCAAGATGCAATTGCATATGTTTGTCACTATGGGCGTCCAGACCTATTCATTACATTCACATGCAATCCAGCTTGGATACAACAGCTCCTACTTCCTGGGCAATCGCTGGTGGATAGGCATGACATCACAGAACGTGTTTTCAGACAGAAGCTGAAATCGCTGATGGATTTCATGGTAAAACATGAAGTGTTTTGGTCTGTGCGCTGCTGGATGTACTCAATGGAATGGCAAAAAAGAGGATTGCCACACGCACATATACTAATCTGGCTCTATAACAAAATCACTTCAAACGAAATTGACGATGTAATATGCGCTGAAATACCCGATGCCGACATCGATAAGGATTTTCATGAAGGAAAATTCCAATATGTACATGGATTTCACAGCAGAAATCTACAACGAAGCGTTGATAATGATTGAAGATTTGTGCTTAGAAATCGCGAACAAAGTTCTCAATCAACTGGCAATGCCATCACCGAATTGATCTGCCGCTGCTTTGTTCAATGTAGAATTGCGTCGTGAACAAAATTACAACACGGGTGATCTTTTGTTGTATGTGCAATCAAATATTCCTAAGCTAACGCTTGAGCAAAAAGGCATTTACACTCAAATAATGCAAACTGTCAATAATGGGGTTGCAGAAATCTTCTTAGATGCGCCAGGAGGAACTGGTAAAACGTTCCTAATTAGATTGATTCTGGCAGCAATTCGATCCCAAAATGACATAGCCTTAGCTCTTGCGTCTTCCAGAATAGCTGCGACATTGCTACCAGGTGGAAGAACTGCTCATTCTGCTTTGAAATTGCCATTGAACATGCAATTCATTGAAACTCCCACGTGCAACATTTCCAAAGCATCAGGCATGGGAAAGGTATTGCAGAACTGCAAACTTATTGTTTGGGATGAATGCACAATGGCACACAAAAAATCGCTCGAGGCTCTTCATCGATCTTTGAAAGATTTGCATGAAAACATCAGACCATTTGGGAACACATTAATATTGCTTGCAGGAGATTTCTGGCAAACATTACCTGTAATTCCTCAATCGACACCAACGGACGAAATAAATGCTTGCCTGAAATACTCTACTTTGTGGCAACACGTAAAGATGTTAAAATTAACTAAAAATATGTGTGTTCAGCTGCAAAACGATCGATCAGCTGAGATATTCTCACATCAATTGCTGGAAATTGGGAACGGAAAGGTGCTCGTTGATCTGGCCTCAGGACAAATTTCATTGCCTCATAACTTCTGTAATTTAGTGACATCAAAAGAAGAATTGGTTGAAAAAGTATTTCCTAATATTCAAATCAATTATAAGAATCATGATTGGCTGAGTGAACGAGCTATTCTTGTGGCCAAGAACAAAGACGTCTGTGAACTTAACAATATCACTCAGTCTAACATTCAATGCGAGGCAGTCACATACAAGTCCGTTGACACTTGTGGAAGCAGATGAAGCAGTTAATTATCCAACAGAATTTTTTAATTCACTTGATCTGCCAGGGATGCCACCGCACGTACTGCAATTGAAAATAGGCGTGCCAATTATCATGTTGCGAAATATCAACCAGCCAAAGCTTTGTAACGGCACGCGGCTTGTTCTAAAAAAATTATTGAGCAACTTCGTAGAAGCAACAATCTTGACAGGACCTTTCAAAGGTGAAGATGTCCTCATTCCTCGCATTCCTTGATTCCAACGGATGTGCCATTTCAATTTAAGAGATTGCAATTCCCAATTCAATTGGCGTTTGCATTCACCATCAACAAAGCTCAGGGCCAATGTTTAGAATTGTGCGGTTAAGATCTAGACACGGGTTGCTTCTCACATGGACAATTATATGTTGCGTGTTCTAGAGTCGGCAAACCAGACAATCTCTATATCTGCACAGACAATGGAACAACAAAAAATATTGTATACCCACAAGCGTTGCGAAATTAAACATATTAGAAACGTGCGCTTTCTCTTTTCTTTCTTTTCCATTTAACCAGACTGAGCCACAGCAACGCGTGGCCGGGTACCACTAGTAATAAAATAAATTTACTTTTAATCATGTAAAACTGTTCACATAAATGTAGAAAATTGTAGGTTACCTTTCTGCATATCTACTCTCTTGTGGCTGATTTTCTATATTTAGAATGCTTTGACTTTAAATCTTTCTTAAAATGGCCTTGATGTTTCACATGAAGCCTTCATGTATCTGCAGTCATATATGCTAATGCTGATTTCAGCAACGTGATTACCAAAGTCATGCACAAACAAAAAAGTCCAATTTACCATGTTAGCCAAATTAGCAAGGCTTCACTGTACAAGAAAGAAAAACAGAGGCTTTAATTTATGCTATTAAGTATATGTTGATGTCTCATCACCAGAATGCAGGGCAAAATCGTAAAGATAGCTAAAGATGTTTTAAAATGTGGCAAACTTGAAATATTTTGGAATGATGGTAAAAAAATCTGAGAAAATTAAGAAGAGTTAAATTCAGGTAATGCTTGCTACTATTCTGTTCAGAACCTTGTGTCTTCTTGAATGCTGCCCAAAAACGTAAAGATGAAAATATACAAAACTATAATTTTTCCTGTAGTTTTTATATTGGTGTGAAAATTTGTGGCATTAAGGAAGAACCTAGTCTGAACGTATTTGAGAACTGGATGCTGAGGAGAGTACTTGGACTGAAGAGGGTTCAAATAATATGAGGCTGGAGAGACTTTTATAACAATGAACTTCATAATTTGTACTCTTCGCCAGATATAATTGGAATGATCGAGTCAAGGAGGGTGAGAGAGACAGGGCATGCAGCACTCATATAAGCAAAGAGGAATGCATATAGGTATTTTGGTGGGAAATCCAGAAAGGAGACCACTAGGAAGGCCAAGATGTAGGTGTGAGTAAAGAATTTATAATGGATTTTGAAGAAATAGGATGGGGTGATGTAAACTGAATTCATCTGGCTCAGGCTAGGAACCAGGTGGGCTCTTGTGAATGTGGTAATGAACCTTTGGGTTCCATAGAATCTTGGGAAATTCTTTGAGTAGCTGAACAACTGTTGGCTTCTCAAGGAGGACTTGGCTCATGAAGTTAGTTAATCTGGTAACGAACCATTGAATTTCTCAAGCTTTAGCTTATGAGATCCTAATCACTGTGCTTTTAATTGTGAGAAAGACAAAAGGTACTAATTTCTGTTTGTGTGTTGTGGCCAAGTGTCACTCTTTTATTCCTTTTAATTTCACAGGTACTCTTTGAACTGTTCAAACCCAGAATTAATTCCAAGACTGGAATCCTTTTAGACATGCAGTAAACTCTTTTGGACTGGGGCTGACCCATCACAAGACATCTGATATTACAACACAACGCAGAACAACATATGAGACAAACACTGAAGTAGGATGTGAACCCATAATCCCAGTCTGTGTGCAAGTTTTCAGTTCTGTCACTAATTAATTTTACAGTTTACTGTTGTTTTATGTTCCATGTTTAGACTTTCAATTTATGGAAAAAGCAGGCAGATGAAACTCTGAAAGAAAAAGCACAAGAGGAAAAAAGGAGAAAGCAAGAAGAGGAAGAAGCAAAGAAAGAAAAAGAGAGAGTAAAACGTGAGAGTGCTGAGGCATCATTTTGTGCATGGAAGAAGAAGAAAGATTCTGAGCTCAAGAAGAAAATGATGGAAGACAGGTAAGTTCATATGAATAACCAACCAATGTTTTTCCATGTGTCACATGTGTTTGACTATAAAGTGACTTTCTTTTAATTTCATTCAAGAATGGAGATATTCTTATATTTGGAATCGAAGGTAATGCATTAAAATGTGATTCAATGATAACTTGAAACTGTTCCATATGTTAAATTAAATATTACTAGACTGTTGCAGTACAGTGCAACTTTGATATTTTTTGGCATTTGTAAAAATGTTCATTCTGATAGCTATCAAGAAATGGTTGAAATTCATGATAAGTCCATATCCTAACTTCTGATTGTAGGCCTATATACAACACAGCACTAAGAGTTCAAAGAATATTTCCTCAAATACAGTAATATTTATTATGTTTCATAATGCTGATATGAAAATAACAAAGAATAATTCATCATTTTTATGTGTTTACCTTTATATCAATCAAGAAGTTAAATATTTGCATAGTCACATAATCTGTTTCAGTAAAAGCAGACAACTTATTAGGAGCCAAGTTTTACATGCAAAAGCCATTCCCACTACTTGTTTCATGTCTGCAACGCATGAAGTTAGTTGAACTGACTTATACATACATAGGTTTCATTCTGAAGTCAGTAGAATACTGCTAGAAGTCAAAATATTCTCATACTGATTTGTGACTTTCAAGGTGTGCCATGCTTGTCAGAAGTCATTTAGTCTGTGGGTGCAGAGTGATCTTAATGGTGGCAAGAAATGATTTACCAGTTGAAAAGAAGATGTGATCTAAATGCATTATGCAGTGTGCATTTTGTGAGTGGTATAAGGGTAAATCTGAATGTAAAGGAAATTTCACAGTGTTTTATCTATTTATTCTTGGTTTATTTGATAGCTCAGTTTAGTATAGTGACTAAACTATGAGCTGGATGACCAAGGAGCCAGGATTTGATTCTCTGTAGGGGCAAGAAATTTTTCTCTTCTCCACAGTGTCCAGATTGGCTCTGGGGCTCACCCAGCCTCCTATACAATGGGTACTGGAAGGTGTTTCCCCTGGATGAAGCCGCAGGAGCGTGAAGCTGACCACTCACCTCCATCTAGTGCCAACGTTAAGAATTGTGGAGCTTTACCTCTACTCCCCCAAACCTCAGAGAAATTTACCTTTACTTTGCCTTTATTTGACAGTGCTTTTTTCTGTATCCAGATTATGTAGTATTGAATGGTATTGCATATAGACGGCAAAGGAGAGGAACACAAAGTCAGATCTACACAGTGCAACAGGATGCTGCAATTTAATATTATGAAACAGTGTGTCACATAGTCATCAAACAACTTTAAACTTAACAATGTTCTTATATAAATTTGTGTTCAGTAATTGCCTTCATGTTGTGATATAACCTCATACACCTCAAACGTTGAGAGATGGATTTATTACTTTTATTATTTATTTGTTGATTATTTGCTATGTTTCAATTTATTCCTTCATTGTCTTTCCTCATCCAGACTGGCAGAAGAGCAAAAGAAAAGTGCAAAGTTGATCCGGGAAGCAGAACGCTTGTATGAAGCAGAACAAGTTTTTCAGGAATGGCTGGATCAAGTGGAGGAGAGGCAAAGTAAACAAATAGATTATGTGCAGAAGCAAAAGGAGAAAAATCTACATCAATTTCCATGGAACCCTGGAGGTTCTGTTCACTGGTAGATTATATAGTTATGTATATAGTGAGGATATTTATACAAGAACCATTGAGCCTTATTGTAAGAATGTTTCACTGTAAATAAGTTGATGTTTCACAGAAACTTTTGGAATTTATAATTCAGTATTTTTACATATTCTATGGGGGCATGTGGTAGCATAGTTGATTGAAGCACTATGCTACAAGCCAGAAGGTCACGGGTTCGAGTCATGATGAGGTCATTGCATTTTTTTTCAATTGACATAATCGTTCTAGCCGCACTATGGCCCTGGGGTCGACTCAGCCTCTAATAGAAATGAGTACCAGGAATATTTTTGGGTGTAAAGGGCGGCCGGCGCATAGGGCTGACAACCTTGCTGCCATCTATGAGCCGATTGTCTAGAAAAATATGGGAACCTCAACATCTCACAACCCTATGGGCCTCCAGGTGCTGTTACGGGGATGACTTTACTTTTTATTTTTTACTTATTTCTTTCTTTTACATATTCTGCGTCGGTGTCACTAGTGTCTAATGGCTGCATAGTGCTCTTGATAACACTGTGAAATGTACTGACACCTCTGCTCAGGGTAAGAACTGTATCAGTGATGTTTTTCATGGTCTTTAATAAAAATGGTTTTACAAGAAAATACACGTTCTCTATTTAACTTACACTATTATAAGTCATTGTCACTGGGAACTGCATTTCCAGAGGTGGAGAAAGGCATTGTTTCCATGTATAAAAAATGAGAATGACAACAAATGTTACCAGTATTCAGTTTTGTACAACACTACTGAAGAATTTTAAACCTTCCTAGCTTTTGGTGGTCTGTGGGGAATGGCTAAAGTTGTAAACTGTTGTAACCGGTCATCATTTTTAATAATATACTTTGCCAGATTCATGTATACATAAATGCTTTTTTTTATACAACTATATTTCATATGATTCAGTTGGAATTTTGGGTTTGTAACACTGCATACATTATCACGCATTATAAGATGCCATGGACTGTATGTTAAGTAGCAGGTGATGCAACGTGGCGTGATTTCATATGTAAATTTATAGTCCACGAGTCCCAAATTGTGCTTGTAATGTGTGATGTAAGCCCCAAGAGCAGATAGCTAGGGACTTTACAGAGGTACAAGCAATCATCTTGCTAAATTCCTTGTATGATGTCATGCTAACTGTAGTCTGTCGTCATGTGAAGCTCTTTGTCCAAAAGAGACGTGAACCAGATTCCGAGCGGTGAAGACATGTTCGTGAGTGTCTTGCCTTCACACAAAGAACAAAGGGCTACTTCAGGTCCTAAGTAAAAGTGTAATAACCTATGAAACCATAATGTAAATAAAGTGTAAGTGTTCATAAGTTTGTCATTGGATTTTGTTGACTGCCTTGTTGGAGCCAAGACCCACTTAACGACCCTGTGATAGTCTCATGTTCCCCGATTGGGTGGCGCCCAAGAAAACTACAAAGGTGAGGCTACGTCATTGCCTGCTTTCTGGGAGTCGCTAAAAGGAGATTCACAGCGAGAAGCTATGGCCACCTTTACCCCACAGAGGCCAAGAGAGATTTTCGGTTATACTATCTGTCTGAACAAAATAAAACTGGCATTACTAGCACTTGGTAGCTTCAAAAACCTGTCATGAGCTCCCAAATAATATGGCTAAAGGGCCCTGGTAGAGATATAAGTTTATCAACCCACCAGTGGTTAATGAATTACTTTGAATACTAGGTAAGGACTTCAGGGGTTGAAGCATTTGCCCACCACGTTTTTACTCAGTCACTATCTAGTCCTCAAAAAAAAGACTGGAAATCCACATCTTCTCTCATTTTATTTTTATTGTCATATTCCCAAGATGGACAGGGTGTCTGAGTACAAGCTAAGAGAATGAGTAAGTCCTGTTTGCAGACCATCAGAGTACTGTCCCAGACAAACATAGAGCAAACAGTCAGTATGGAATGACATACTAGTGTAAGCACTTGAAAAGTGCTCTAGAAACAGTATGTAGACTATGAAAATCAAACTCAAACAGTATGTAGGATTTAAGTTTCTCACAACAACAGTTATGAAAAGTTCTCTCGTCAGCGTCAAAATGCATAACAATATTTATGCTAAAACTTGTCATAGAAACACACACTAATAAAACATCATTTGGAGGAGGAGGAGGACATAATTGTACTGGCAGTGATAAAAACTGTGTCATTTCTTTGCTGCATAATCTTTTGAAGATTAGTCAACATTTCAGAGGAATATGTTACCTGAAACTTCAAGGCTGAAGAGCGAGCGAAGTGTTTCTTGCTACCTGCTTCACCCTGGTTTCTTGCATGGCTTATTCTTCATCCTTGAACGTGTAGGTAACATGTTCATCCAAAACATCAATTGACTTTCAGCGGAATACACTGCATTATATCCCAAAGTTAAAAGTGCCTCAACCAACAATGCTACTGTGTGCCCCCACTAATGAGGCTTGCAGAAAGTAATTAATATGTGAGAAAGCCTTATTAGCAGAGTTGCAGTAGTGAACTACATCTAAGCACAGTTGGTCCAGAAGTACTTCTGTCACAAACATTTTTTACACAACTGTTCCTGTTCCACAAAATGACTAACATGATGCATAACCACCTGAGTTACATAGTGTCCATGTTCCTAACAAAGCTGACTTACAGTGTACCACTTCTCAAGATACACAGCCCCCCACGCTCACGAGAAAGCCTGACCCAAAGTTAGCAACAACCTGACTTGCACAGTATACGTGTTCTAGAATAAGTAGTGGCTTACATTAGAAAATTGTTACTTGGTGGAACGGGTGAAGATTACTTCATCATATTCACCACAAACTTGCATTATGAGCATCTAACTAGTAAGTATCATACTGAAGTTAAAAGTGTTACTGAAACGCAGAAATGACCTGAGTATCACAGCTATATCATTCTAGTCCTTATGCCGACTAAATCCAAGAACGTTTGTTTCAGGAATAAAGAGGCTTACCTTGCCACAAAGCAAAAGACTTCTTATGCTTCCCTGTTGTGCATCCAACAGAATTAAAAGTTGTTTGCCCATTCTTTTCCACACAACAAGGGCTGTCTGATCACAGCAACTCAAGATGACCCAAAATGAAACTCAATTTCTAGCATAACATGGTCTCATTTGACATCACAAACTGACACATGGTAGATCTTGCTTATCATCGAGACATTGGACAGAAAGGCCAAATGGCTGTTTGCACAGAAAGACATACTCGGCTGCAGAAATGACATATGGATCAGGTCAGTGAGAAGGAACCACAATACTCAGTTTTGTCAATGATAGAAGATAGGAGTGATGACGCTGATATGGGGAGACAGAAATTACGAGATAAGCTAGAAAGTTTCGGAATCTGATAATGCAAATAACGGCTCATGGTGAAGCATTGAAGCACTGTGAAGGGTCACAAATCACCTGAGAAACTTAGAAATACAGAAGAAAAGTAGGAACGGGAAATCTGACATAATGAGCTTGCATAAAACTAAGTGGAAGGTTACTAGACTTAAGTTTTGCGCATTTCCATGTTTGTAATTATTAAACACTTTTTATGCATAACTTTGGGATATTTATGATCTATCGCTATGCAAAATTTCATATTCTACCTCTGCTGGTTTGGTAACTATAATCATCAAACCAAATATGAGATTTCACCAGGCCTCTGTGTTGTTTCACTCAATAAAATGACCTTAAAAAAGGCATATTGTTTTAAATCTGTGCCTATTTGATGGGCCCCAGAGCCGGTCTCGACACACACAAGAGAAAAATCTGTTCTTGATGGAAAATGAATCCCGTCTGTTCTGCCCGCAGCTCATTCCTATACCGAATTAGCTATCCGAGTTCCTAAAAGAACTGTTGAAATTGTAATTTCTTAGATTTTAATTATTATATTTTCAGTTAAAATACGGGATCGGAAGATGAAATATCCTGATGAATGTGCATTTCCGGCGTTTATACACCCCACTTTTGTGACTTCAGTACTTAAGCAACCCACTTCGCTGTCTGACATGACACGTTCTGCAACTATCTACCACTTTTTATGACCAGTGAGAACAAATCTGTGGGAAAATTAATAATAAAATCCAGCGCAGCTTTCTTTTCGTGAAAACGCCCCGTCACTGAGACGTAGGTCTCTGAAATGTCCCTGCTGAAAATTTCAGTCACGCTTAATATTTTAACGACAAATATTTACAAAATTCTGTCCAGTCAGTCGTGACATGACAACATGTAGACTATACAGTAATTATACAAGTAGCAACAAATTAGAAGTAAGTGACTTTATAATGAAGTAAATAAGTCCTTTTCAATAGTTTTTATTTTAACATTTATCGGAGTGACACTGTGAAGGTCAGATAAAGCACGTGCTTTAAAATACGTGTAGACGCACTCATCCATGTAAAAGTGTAATTTTCATGCCAGTTCCCTCTTCCCAAAGCAATTAGCGATGGAAGTTTGTCTTTGTAATGACTCCCATCAGAGCGATAAACAAACAGAGCGGTAGAGTTTTTGGTGCTATTCTAGTTTTTAATATGCATTCGAAATCCTGCGGACCGCCTAAAAAAATCGCTCCATCCGTATGTTTGTCTACATGCATGAAACTCGCGGAAGTTGCTGAACCAGTTCTCATTAAATTTGGTATTTGGGAGCTTTAATAAATGTTTCTTACTCATTCAACCTTTAAATAAAATAGGATAATAACGGTCACTTATGTACATAACTGCACACATTTCTGCTCGCAACTCGAGTGTAACTGGTCAAGTGCTCAGTGGATGGAAATGTTGCGAACAAACGTTTTTATTCGCAGTGTACTTTACCGTAAGTCTCAGGCTCTCGGTTTAATTAGAAAGAATGGACCTAATGCACCTTGATTGCTACACTATGCATGTGTTTCCAAACTCGTTTAGTATAAACATACAGAAGCGGTATTATCGACCTTGCCTGTTCATAAACAACATGACACTTCTTTAAGTACGTATCCGATACTGACCCGCAGACGCGACAAAACTACTTTCCTACCTACTGCAATTCCATCGGTCTGCTGAAGAGAAACTTCGGTATAATTCGCTTTCGCAACTTGGAGAAATGCCAAGTCACCGGAACTTTGTTGGATTTCTGGAAATATCTGTATGATTCTCGTTTACAACATTGGGAAATACCTTATTTACTTACTTACTCATGGAACTGAGCCCTTCTGGAGGAGCCTCCAATTCTGCAGCTACCTAAGAATTTGCCAGCATTTTATGGAACCCGAAGGTTCATTACCGTGTTCACAAGAACCCTCCACTGGTCCATATCCTGAGCCAGATCTATCAATCCATACCATCCCAAACTCTCTCTCTAAGATCCATTCTAATATTGTCCACCCACCTATGCCTTGGTCTTCCTTGTGGTCTCTTTCCTTCTGGTTTTCCCACCAGTATCCTATACGCATTCCTCGTCTACCCCATTCGTGCTACATTGGGAAATACCTAGTCGCCAGAATTTTGTTGGATCTCTGAAGTATTCTTTGAACTTAATTATTATTATTATTATGAAACTGAGTCCACTTGGTACTGCGGCCAATACTGACATACAAGTATTATACCAGCCCAAGATGATAGGTGATGGCGATTTTGGAGAAACTGGTGGAATGAGATTGGCAGCGGAAACAGAAATGCTCGGAGAAAACCTACCTCAGAGCCACTTCGTTCACCACAAATTCCACATGACCAGACCTTGGCTCGAACCCGGGCCGCCGCGGTGGGAAGCCAGACACTAACAACCTGAGCTATGGGACGGCCCTTCCGTTGGACTTAAGTCAAAAGATGCTGAGTTCCAACACTAAAGAATTTTATGACAATTATGTCTCTTGTTAGTTTACGATCAGACATACTACAGTAGAACAGTATGCAAATAAAGACCACTATTTGTCATTTATCAATAGGTGAAACCACATAATTAAGCACACTTCCTCAATCGCTACAAACATGAACTATTTGACTGGCCCGTACCTCACTGGACTTGTTACTGATGAAGAAGAATGCGTGCTCTTGCTGTCATCCTGTCGCTGAATGTAAACACGCGCTATGTCTCACTATGTCTCACTCGTCTCACTGCCCGTCCTCGAATGCAACACCGCTGATGCCGCTGATCCTGCAATGCCTCGACTCATTAGCTTGGCTGACCTGAGGCTCGCTTGCTATCCTTGCTATTTTGCGCTGTTCTCTTCAAAACAGTATCTAATTTGGTTTTTCTTAATTTCCCATCTTGCAGGATGAGACACGCATTGTAGATGGCCCCTGATTTGTTGAAGGAAACGAAAATGATTTCTAAAAGTGGATGCATTGTTCTAGGAGACCTTATGATCGCTTATGATATTGTTTTTAATTTATTTTAATTTCATGAAATCGTGTATAATATGCCGTCTGTTTCTTTAAATACAAGTATACAATTTTTTTTTTCCTTGGCACTACAGCCCCAGTGGGCCTAGGCCTACCTCCATGAACTTCTCCGTTCACTTCTGTTTCTCTAGATCTTACACATTCGGTAGGACTCCTTGGGCGGGTGATCAGCTCGTCGCAAGGCCTCTACCTGTACACAAACACAGAAAAACACACACAAACTAAACATCCATGCCCTGAGTGGGATTCGAATCCACGATCCCGGTTTCCAAGCGAGCGAAGACAGTACATGCCTTAGACCGCTCGGCTACCGTGACCGGCACACATTTTATAGTCTACACCATTTTGGAGAACTCTACAAAATGGTAAAAAGGGTGTGGACTGCACATGACATAAAACAGATAAGCAGTTGTTGCTGATGCAATGTATATTCTTTTCATTGGATATTTACAATTACTGTCACTAGATTATATACTTATAAACAATTAACAAATATACAATAAATAAGATCACACTTTAATTAATAGAGAATATTGGAGGGAGGTAAACTGTTCATTTTTGATAATCCTCTTTTACCCAACAAAATGTTACACAAAATTTATTATGCAATCAGTCTGGGAAGTAACTTTACATACAGATTTTTTTATGTAAAATTAGATACATCGCTACAAAAATTTTAAAATCGCTGTATATTTTAATCCAGGGGATCTGCAAGTAAACAATAAATTTCACAAAGAACAAACATAGAGGTGGATATAGAGAATTACATTTCAGAAATATATAAGAATTAATATACATATATATATCTACACGTAAGTTCCGTACCATGCTTTCAAAAAATATTTCTCTTCTTAATTACACACATGCTCTTCCAACAAAATCTCTTCCTAGTATACGACTTTAGTGGAATGGATTTTACCTCGTTAGTCAAGTAAACAACTTTAACGACATTGTTACTTCCTGCATAAAGGGACTATGCAGAGAACTTTAAGCATCAAATCTGTAATCCGAAAATTCAACATAAATGAAGCCAGGTACTTTATGCTATTGATGTATGCTGTTTATAACTTAATATCCACAAAGGTGTATTAATATGAACATATTTCTCACTGTACTGACATTAATTATAGCCTGAAACTGATAATCAGGCCTTCAGTACACATTTCAGTGTTCAACAGCTATTCTCCATCTTTCTGTTTGTCTAAGTGTGCAACAAAAGAAAAGTAATATTTGGCAGTTTGAGGGAAAATGAGACTCACATTCAGTATTACGACACAAATGCTGGACGCATAGGCCTGTATGTGTACAGTCTTATTTGAGATCACAATATAACGAATGGGGAAAATTCACGTCAAACCTGACACAAACTTCTGTCATTATTACCCAACCTTGAGAGCACCTCGCTGTTTCTCTAATCTTTTATGCTGTAAGTATACGGACATAGCAAGAAAATGAACCTTTAGGCCGAGCAACGATTTATGTAAACAACAGTGAGTGCAACCTGATCAGGTTAACAATATGCAAGAATTAATATTACACACCGATTTCTTCTCTCTCTGGCTCGTAGTTCCTTGTATGAACTAACTCCATGGAGCAGAGCCGTTAGTGAGAAGCTAATAGTTGCTCAGCTAGTCATGAAATTCCTCACGTTTTATGAAACCGCAAGCTCCATTACTCTGTTCTCAAGAACCGGCCATCGGTCCCTATTCTGAGCAAGATGAATATAGTCCACACACTCCCATCCTACTTCCCAAAGACTCATCCTTCCATCTGTGCCTAGGTTTTCCAAGTAGCCCCTTCTTTCAGGTATTCCGGTCAAAATATTGTAAGCATTTCATTCCTTTCCCATGTTTCATGCCCTGACATCTCATCGTCTTTGTTTTGAGAATCATCACACTAGTTCTTGAAGAGTAAAAATTATGAATATCTATGATATGTAGTTTGGTTCAGCCTACGTCCTCCATTTTAGGTCCAAACATTCTGCTCACCAATCAGTTCTCAGACACTCTCAGTCTATGCTCTTTTCTTTAATATAGGAATCCAAATTTCATATTAATTCATAACAATAGGCGTAATTAACACAAATGTATTGACGTTAGTGTTCAAACCTAACAAAAATATAAGTAAAATTGTCTACGAGTTTACAGTCAAATTTTGGGCTGCCTAAAGAAAGAATGGTGCCCCTGAAGCTGGAGTACTGAATAAGGCGAAGTTCCGGCTCATACGCACGCACAAACACACACATGCACGCTACAATATATATCCCCTGGCCGTAATCAATTTCTCCATGAAATATTAACGCGGAATACTTTCAGCTGTTTCTGTGCCGACCGTCTACGTCAATTTCCACGTAGTTCGCAAACAAATGACGGTGAATTTTAATAGTTCTTGAATGTCTGAGGAAGCTCTGGCCCTTTCTTTCAGGAAAGCCACGACAGGAAGAAGTGGTGAGCTCCACCATTTTAAGACAACTTCGTATGAAGTAGGATCTGACAGTGAAATATAGAAATGGACAGTCATGCCATTTTACAATTTAACGTGTTTGTCAATTGCGTATGGTGCTGTACACGTATGTTGAGATTTTTCTGAAATTTTCAGTTTAACATTCTCACAATTTTATTTTCTTACAAAAGATTATATTATTTTTAACGCACAAATTTGAAGTATCAATAACGTGAAGAAACGTACATCTGTGCCTAAACACCAAGGCGTATAAATAAAGCTTTACGAATTCTAGACATTGCCACAAGATGGAGCTAGGTGCTCCGGCCGTTTGGCGGACTGGCGGTTGTGAATTTTCCAGAGTCTGTCTGGATATGGCGGAGAAGAAAGAAACATTTGTCGGAAATCGAATAACGGCTATGAAATTCCTTTACTTACTTCGATATTCTGTCTCGCAAATTCCATCAACGTGTATGTAGGTAGTTGTTTGATTGACTGCTCGTGTTTGTAATATTTTTTACGTTGCAATATGAAGATGTCATATTATAAACTGGGGTATATTTTTAAGAAAGGACTGAGGTATTGGGTTAAGTAAAGGGCAGTGCCGTAGCTGAGGAAGTTAGACACTGGCTTCTCATGGCAGAGAGTCGGGTTCTATCCAGAATGACTTTCTGCGAGGTTCGTGATGGACGATGTCGCAGTGTTACATTTTTTTTCCTCAGAAATTAAATATTGTTGGAAATCTCCTAGAAATATACTGGTATAGTAAAAAGTTCGCCATGATCGAGTATGGCAATAAGTTAAGCAGAAAATCAACTACGTCAGCAATTCAGTGTTTTAGAAACATTACCATGTTGGGTAAACATTATGACATGTTCTTGACAAAATGCTTACTTCATCATGTACATAATGTTTAAGGTTATACAAAATATTTATGCCACATTTATACGTTGGCTTATAATCTATCTTCATACAAAATTCCAGCTTCATCAGTTCATTACTTGCAGCCACATAATCGAAAGTTCAATACATATTCTGCAAATCTGTCCCAGGTATGTTGTTGCACCAGAGTGTATAACAATTGTATTTTATGGAGCTCAGTTATTTTCCAACTATTGCCACATTTCAGTACCGTGCATAAGTGACGCTAATTCTGTTGTTTTAGAAATTCTTATGGTCTTTATGTTGCTATTTTAATGCCAGGAAATTAAACAGTAGACCTTACAACCACTTCCTAGTGGCACGATGTTCATATCAAGTTTAATGGAAGTCCATCTATTGGTTCAAAGGTTACGAGAGAAGGAGACACGCTGATATGACTGTCCTATGAGCATAAGCTTACTTTATGCACTCAGAAAAAATGGGCTGGAAATCATATGATGTATATCTAAATAAAATGTCCTCTGCCATGTCAGATATTTCAAAGAATTTAAATTAATTTTTGTGATAACTCCCTTATATACATGTATCCACTCTGGTTGTTTGACTTATCTCGATAAGATTCTAAGGGAATGACGTAGAATGGTTTGATTTGGTTTGTTGTTTAACGACGCTATCAGTAACTAGACCCTATAGCGTCAATGATAGAATTAAGATTGAATACGGAGAGTTGATGGAGTGAGAATTGGCGGGAAAAACCGAAGTAGTTGGAAAAAATCTTCCCCAGTGACACTTTGACCACCACAAATCCCATATGACCTCACTGGAATCGAGCCCGGGCCGCCGCGGTGGCAAGCTGGAGACTGAGCTATGGCACGGCCAAAATGTTGTGAATTGCGCGTCTTGAGACCTTAAATATCACGTCATGATAAAATGAAACCAATTTGGTCGTGTGAATGTAGAATTATAATGAATAATGCAAAACAATACTTGTCTGGCGATGATCTTTAAGTGTTGTGCATTTAATTTCAGACACTGAAGTTTATCCAAACAGAAATTGATATTCCATGAAGAGGAAAAATTCGGTTTCATACAAACAAAACGTAAAAGCGAACGTTCATATTAAAAAATAAACAATGATATCTTAATTTAAAACACTTTGGTTCGTTCTTACGCAAAGAACATCTTGGCGAGGAAACGTGCGGCAAATGAGCAATAAATTATGAAGTGTTCTATAATGAACAGTAGCAAATGACATTTGTATGCACATAAGAAAGTTATCAGTATACATTCACTAATTTAAAAATATCCGAAATCATGCGGTGTCATATTTCATATTCGACACTCTTGAAGGATGTACTGATTAAAATGGCAAAAATATATCTACAGTTCACTGAACTTTAAAGTCAGTAATTTGAATATTTTAAATCTTTAATTATGTGTCAACAAATACCAGTCTTTAAAAATGCTGAACTCTCTGTCCAATAGATAGAATGGTGAAGTTGTACAGCAATATATTTTGTTGGATAAATATTTCAATTTTATGCAAAATGACCATTCAGCTTTTCTTTTTCATACTGTTATAGTATTATAATTACAACAATAAAATTGACACTGAATCACTGTAAATGTTTAGAGGTACATTACTGTCTTATGGCCACTTCAATCACCCCTTGTCAAATAATACATTAATAATAGCCTTAAAATTTCAAAATTTGCAATGTAGTAAAATTAATATTGTAGTAACTTTTATTCTTGTGATTCAAAATCAAAATAAGACAAGATGTAGAAATCAATGGACGATACTATAACATTTAATAATGAACATATTTTAAACCACAATATTTTAACTCTTTTAACCATTCGATTTATGTAAATAATAATTCATAATTCAGTACTGTACCTACCTAACAGAAAACCCCACTATATCCCCATTGCAAAGAATATTCTGTTAACAGAATTTAGAGAAATGTTCACTGTTCTTTCTGAGGATCATATGGAAAACATGCATACATCATGTGGGACAAATGCAAATTTTGTTAGTGTAGAAATATTTGGTACATATAAAAACCACTGTGCTTTAAAGCTGTGGTTCTTGAACTTTTTGAGTTGGCAGGCTACCCAACAATACACTTCATATTCAAAAACCCCTCACTTCCTTCCATGTTTAAATTATCTGCATATGACCTCAAAACAGAATAAAATAAAATAATTCATGTCAAATATATTAATGCTAGTACCATGTTTAAAATATTTAATAATTGTTAAAATGTATTTTCTTATTTTGATCATGACAAATATGGCTGGATCACCACTACATAACTAACATAGATACTCATATGCACTTTCGAGTCCACAATATTTGTTATATAATACCAGTATTCCAGATATAATGTTTTGTAAAATATTAAAATATTCAATATAATATTTCTTTTTCATTTTTAGGAAGACAGAAATAATCTCTAGGACCCAGTGGTCAGGACTATACTTTAATAACCACTGCTTCAAAGGACTGAGAATCTTTGTTGCTGAACCACTACACGATGAACAAATTTTGTCAATTTAATGAATAAATTCCTGTACCTTCACTTTAAGGCATTAAACTGAGTTAAGAAATTATGTTGAAGTTAATTTCTGTCAAATAAAATTGTTTATTCTTTGATATTATAAATAGAACATGGGTTTCACATGAACATGCCTTTTATATTGACGTATCACATGCAGCCACTTAGAAATGAGCATTTTAATAAAATGACGCATATTTTAATTTTACTTCAACCAGTCGTTTGAACAGAATTCATACACCATATACGAATACAGTGATTTTCCTCTTTGAGTGAAAAGCTGAAAAAAAAAAACAAAGGGATGAAATGTAAGTTTTGAGGTTTTCACGGCGATGACAATGAAGAAAGTCGTCTTCTGGGTTTAGGCACCGTGTATTCTTCGTTTTGGCCGACGTTTCGGAGGAACGTAGCGCCTCCATCTTCAGAGCAGTTGAATGGCTTGGAATGCGGAGAGCAGTAGCTGTGTAGCAGTAGCAGCAGCAGTAGCTACTGCTCTCCGCATTCCAAGCCATTCAACTGCTCTGAAGATGGAGGCGCTACGTTCCTCCGAAACGTCGGCCAAAACGAAGAATACACGGTGCCTAAACCCAGAAGACGACTTTCTTCAACTGGATGAAATATTTTGTATAGGTACGTAGAATAACAAAATGTCTCAAATTTTATAAAATTACAGGAATTTAATACTTTCAAAAATATGTATTCTGGAGGTCACTCTTGTATTTAAATATTACAAGAGCAAAATTAATAAAAAAGAACCTCATCCTCATTCCAGTTGTCTGTGCCTGGGGAATTTTCCAAACAATTCAGTTCTTCTTCTGGGCATTTAAAATATGTAACAACCGACTGTCACAAGTAAAGTAAAAAGTAAAGCTATCCCTGTAACAGACCGTGAAGGCCCATAGGGTTGTCAGACGTTGAGGGTCCCCCATTACCTAGACAATCGGCTCAAAGATGGCGGTAAGGTTGTCAGCCTTACGCGCCGGCCGCGCTTTAATCCCCAGGAAAACTATTTAATTCATTCCTGGTACTCATTTCTGTTAGAGGCTGAGTCGACTCCAGGGCCATAGTGCGGCCGGAAGGATTAGGTCAATTGAAAAAATCCAATTACCTAATCGGGACTTGAACCCGCGACCTTCTGGCTTGTAACATAGTGCCTCACAAGACATATAAAAAATCAGTAGATTTAATGTTTAGTCTTGTTGTAGTGAGGTGTATATAAGTTCATTATAAAGGCAAATTAATAGTCGACTTTCAATAATAAACAAGCTAATAGAGAGAGACTTTATATTAGAATAATTTACGTTTCTTAAGAAATATTATTAATTTTTTTATTGCCAGTAGGGTGGGACTAAGTCCCTTGTACTGCGGTCCCTTCTGGCCTATTGTACCAGCTCCAGATGATAGGTGTGGGTGATTGTGGAGCAATTGGTGGAATGAAGATTGGCAGGGGAAACCGAAGTACTAGGAGAAAACCTGCCCCAGCGCCACTTTGTTCACCACAAATCGCGCTTGACCAGACCCGAGATCGAACCCGGGCCGCCGCGGTGGGAAGCCAGCGACTAACTGCTTGAGCTATGGCGCAGCCTTTAAGAAATATTAAGAACAAAATTTAAATATGTGAAACAACCATTATTAATTCATAATCTTATGGAGCTGACTGCTTTACTGACCAGTGATGTATCTGTATCCTGAAGTGTGAAAGATGTTCAAGTGCCTGGTTTATGTAAATTTTAGAGAATATTCGATCCTCATGTAGAATCTAGTCACTAGTTGCAATCATTTAATCTTGTATGATGTTATACCTTACAGCTTGTAAATGGTCACAGAGTTTTAAAATTCATTGTTTTAATTTGTGATTCAAAATTAATATAAAAATCCAAATAATGATCTTGAGCAGGTATCTGATCTCACTGTTCATTGGCTTTAAAATTCAAGCTTAAAACCCAGAATCATTATTGAATTTTTGAACCAAGTAATCATGAGAACTAAAATGCCTTATGAGGGACTTCCTTCCTCTTCCCTTCTCCTCTAGCCCTCTTTTTTAGTTTATCCACTCCTTCCTGCACTTGTTCATTTCTTTCCTCATTTCTCTCCTTATTCTGTTCCTTGTATCAGCCTCTGTTAATGTTGGATCTTTCCCCCTCATTCTCCCTGCCATGGAACTGGCCTATTGGGGCCGTTATACTCTGCCTCTCTTGCCTTCCTTTCTACTTCCCACTAGTTCATTCATACCCACTCACCATTCTTTTTATTTTTACTGATTTCCTAAGAGCTCCAGTCCCCAGCCCTATATCAGTACCACTTTTCTATGTTCAACTTATTTTTCTACACTGAAGATGCAGACAACACGTTCTTCTGAAATTCCGGTGAAAACCCACCAGTCTGCATAACATCATATTTCAGAATAAAGTGATCAGCTGATGTCCTATAACCATGTATCTCAACAAATTTTATGTCATAAAAGATATGATCCATATTTCCTGGCAGGGATAAGATTTAAATTTTCTCCATAAGGTTCACAACCACTCTGGGGCCTACCTAGTCCCCTCTTCAATGGGTACCAGGGGTTGTTTCCCTCGGAGTGAAGCGGCCGGGGCGTGAAATGGACCACTCATGTCCAGCAATTGATGAGTTCAAGAATGGTGGAGCTATGCCTTTACTCCCCCATATGTTTTCATGGCATGGTGCTTAATTAATTAAGCACAAGGAGAACTTTGCCTTTTATAAAGGTTGAACAGAATTCTCTGTCCCTCAGCCACCTTCTATATGCCCTCAAGATCCAATATTATCCTCAATATATCCAAACACAGGATTACTGAGTCTATCATGATGTGTCCCAGCTGCAAAGCGGACCAGAGGACGAGGAGGAGTGGTAGTTGCCAAATTAGAAGGAGAAAGGGAGAAGATACCAATTGATATGCCAAGTGTTATGGCAAGATACTGCCTAAGCTGAGCTACTGTACGGCTCATACTATTCACTTGTTTCAACAGTGAATATAGACACAAAGTCAATCAGTACAAATGTGGCCATAAACTGATTACCACTGCTCCACCGAAATGATAACAGGTCCTTGAACATTTCTAGCAGAGTAGACCCTCACGTCTTATTTCATGATCTTCATGTCATAGAAACGTAACCTAAAACAAATATAAGGAATTCTCATACATGGATCGCAGTGGAAATATTTCTATTTCATATTTTGAGCAAAATCAGCAATGAGTACTTTCTAATTATGAAAATGTTCATAAAGTAGCAGACAGGTAAAATGAAATTTCATTAATATTTTGTTCTTAATCACTTACTTACTTGCTTACTTACTTACTTACTTACTCATGGAGCTTAGCCCTTCTTGAAGAAAAGCCAAGAGACCTCCACTGGTACCTATCCTGAGCCAGATCAATCCAATCCATACCATCCCATCCTAATTCTCTAAGATCCATTTTAATATTGTCCACCCACCTACGCCTTGGTCTTCCCAGTGGCTCTTTCCTTCTGACTTTCCTACCAATATCCTATATGCATTCCTCTTCTCCCACCATTCGTGCTACATACCCTGCCCACCTCATCCTCCTTGACTTGATCATTGTAATTATACTTGGAGAAGAATACAAGTTATGACGCAATATCATATATACCTGAGAAATTAAAGAGCAAAAATAATTTTAAAACAATGTGACCTTCTCCACATTCTTTGCTCCCTGAATTATCTTACTCTCACTGGGAACATAGCATAGGATTTTTCAATCAATACTCCTTCACTTGCTGGTGGCAGAATTTTATGCTGAATTACTGAAGACCTTCAAAGGCTGAGTCATCTAATGTGTGCAGCCAGTTAAAGATCATCATGTTGCGCTCATATTTAGACAGGGGCTTCCCCCTTTCCCTTTCAACGTCTCTAATTGTCAGTGGTAAGTTCTTGTTGGCCCTTTGCTTTACAACACGAAGCACTGCAGCGCTGGTAGCAGAGGTTGGAACTGAAATACTTGTACTGGGAGTAGAACCAGGGACCGTGAGATGAGTGGCACCAGAACCAATGGGAGCAGTTGTTGTCACACCCCCTGCAGAGCTGCTGGCATTGTTGACATTTGCAGCAGCTGTAGCAGCTGTCACTTCAAGTCGGTCTAGATTGAATTCACTTTGGGATAACCGTTCAAGAGCCTTGTATGTTGTCAGGAGACGCCTTCGGATGTAATTCTGACGAACCTGTGAATACAAATTTGAGGTTCTCATTGTGATGTCTATGAAGATTACTGCCTTCAGAGAAGTGTCCTGCGTCTGTCTGCAAGGTACAGGAACTCTTTCTAATTATCTATCAGATTACACAGGGTCACATCTTAGATGACAGTATGTTGTAACATTCTGTAAAACTGTAAATTCAATATAAAATTATGGCATGATGGCAAATGTTTGAGTTTAGATGTGGAATCTGCAGAGACCTATCAGAATTAAGATCAAATTTAGTCTTGTTTTGCACCCTTAACTTTGCTAAGTAGTAGAACCAATCAGCTGAAAGAAAGGAATGACTCATAAATGACACGAAATATATTACCTTTTTATTGACGGATCTAATAAGATCAGCAGCGGTGAAAGCTGGGGGAGTGCTGACAGCAGGAGCCGTAGTGTTATGCCCTCCGTGGGGCGACGGGAGCTGCGAGGTGGAGGCTACATCTCCGACAGCTACCCACGTGGAGCAGGAACGAGAGGCATGGTCAAGTCGAGGATGGTCCAGCAGGTATCCCGATCTCTGGACAGAGCTGAGGGCCAACTCCGACACAGCACACCGCGGGGGCGGTTGGTGGGGTGTCTCTTCGGGCGATGGCAGCTGGCTGATGTCGCTCGTGCTAAAACTCTTCTGCAGACCGAGAGCAGAGGAGAGCACAGCACAGCTCCGTATCAGGTCGTTCTCCTCCTCAAACCAAAGGATCTCTGGGATGTCAGCTGGCCTGCAATAATTGAAGTTCTATACCTCACACTATCCACTAAACAAAGGTTGATGCTGATCATGTTTCGGGATGAAAGAACCATGTAGAAATAGGCTATGTTATTGATGTTTCGACGAATTTTCACCTCTCCATCTTCAAACAAAACGGACTATATAAGCCCAAGTCGCTTCACAATTGACGATCAGTCAGCATGTCTTTGTGTAGAATCCCATTTTGGAACTCACGACCAGATTTCAAGCTACATTCCAAAAGTTTCCTTCTTCATCATCTGGGGTGTTCCTTCTCACAAAAGGATGGGTCTGCCATTTGTCGAATAACGACATACACAAACATATACATACATACGTATATGCATATGATCTCTTTTGTACATTAATCTCATCCATTAATATAGAAATAGAATTGTTGCCACGTATGAACTACCAATTTGAGGGCGCGTGCACAATCCGTTCCGCGGTGAGTCACCGTTGATTTCCATGTAGCAATGTCAGGAAATTTCGGCTTCAAGTTTCCACAGCAGTGAATATCCTTATTGTGGTCTTCTGGATTAAGGCACTTGTCATAAGTTCTTAGGTAGTTACTCCTTCGCGGCTTCCTGTCCTGAAACTCTTACTCTTTTCAGGGCCTACGGTTCCACTGTTATCCCGCCTGAGGCCCGTAACCTCTTCCCATTCCTGACTCTACTGGCGACTCCTGACCCACGTGACTCTTATTCTTCCCACTTCTCCTATACAATCTACAACCTTCTCGATATGTCTCAGAATGTTATTAAAATATTAAATAACTCTGCGGTAAGATATCCCTTTTGGTGGCCATATTGGATATTTGAGATCTAGCTGATTAATTTCGTGACAGGAGGCGACGTTCCGACGCCGTGGCGAAGAAGCAGATAAACTTCGTCGATAGAACGAGAAGCTAAGTTCAGACAATCGGAACGATGATATCGTACCAACTCGTCCAAGAACGTCAGGAGTGACAGATGCACTAGCTTCGCTGATTCACTGTTTCAGGTGTTGAATGTTGTGAATATGAACACTGTAGACGATTTGCTTCACATAGCACCAGAAATAAAAATCCAGGGGTGTCAGGTCCGGAGAGAGTGGGGACCACCGCTTCCATCTGCCCCTCCCAATTCAGCGCCGTGGAAATATCTCATCAAGAAATTCCGTAACAATGTTGACAGAAGCACCCTCTTGCTGAAAGTAAAACGTAGACTTTTTTTCAAAACTCTATGAAAATTTGTTTTCGAAAGTCCTACGTAATTCTCGAGCACATTTACACACTGATTTCTTCGGACTGCGGATAAAACTATTTTGATATTTCCCATCGACTTGTCACTAGCGGATGGTCTTCCAGAACTTTGTTTGACCAGTAGGCTTCCCGTCTCTTTCAGATGTCTATCCCAACGACGATTGCTATTTTCGTATGGTTGTTCTTCGTTAAATACATGACGGTATTCACGTCGCACTTGAGTCACAGATTCAAATTTTGCAATCCACAAAACACGCTGAACTTTCCTATTAACCGTCGCCATCTTGTGTAAATCACTCTGCGAATGAGAGTCACCTTGGATACGATACGCGCGCAAGTGCTTGCCCTCTCTCCCTCCCCGCAACTATCACCAGTTCCACCTGTTTCATATGTCTGTCGTGTTTCATTCCAACAATCTAATCACTTGAAACCCCACCGTGACTTTGGGGACAAAGTGTATAATAAAATTATATCGTAGTCCAGACGTTAACAAGCTTGATATGCTATACTATATTGTACGTACTTTTTGTACATTTGGCCCTTTATATAGAAGTCGATGACATTTAGTTCGAGCCAAATATACACTCAAGTACAGACGATCCGATGTAGCTTAATCAATATTATAACTACCTAAGTAACAGACGAGCCGGTCAGGGTAACAGAGCGGTCTAAGGCATGCACTATCTTTGTTCGCTAGGAAGCCGGGATCGTGGGTTCGAATCCCACTCTCTGCATGGATGTTCAGTGTTTGTGTGTATGTGTGTGTGTGCGTTTTTCTGTTTGTATACAGGTAAGAGGTCTTGCGACGAGCTCATCACCCGTCCAAGGAGTACTACCGATCTAGTAAACCGAAGTGTAACGGAGAGTTTCATGGAGTTAGGCCAAGGCCAAAATCGGGGCTGTAGCGCCAAAGAAAAAATAAAGTAATGGAAGACGGGGGATTCGAGTTCCGATAAAACTATATCCATTCGCCACCACGTCCGGACTGGCACTGCTAAGTTAATATTCCTCTATAATGAAACTTAACATTCTATTTTGGAACCGAATACATGTTTAGCTTTTGGTTTCATGGAAATAGCCACTGCGCCGTTTGAACCAGGTTTGTGAATGTACCCAAACAAAGCATACCGGCACCTCTGTGCGGACCATTTCTTACATGTCGGCTCTCAAGAGTTCTTCCAGTGGTGTGTAACAATCGTGACTACTGAGGTTTTGGACGTCGCCCATCCGGTACTCAAAAGAACACGACGCTGGCTCAACATGCCTACGAAGATCATAGGGTAGGTTGGGATGTACCCAGGATTTTGGACATTTAAAGTAACAGCAGTTATAGGAAACATAAAGAATAGGCCCCTATGTCGTGTTTAACTAATCCGATCAGCCAACCCAGTATGAATATTTCTCCCATAGGGATTCCCCTTATCAGCAAAGAGTTGGACAACTTACGGTGAAAATCTGATAGAAATGAAATTAATTGAAAATCTGATAGGCTCTTCATGGGTATCTACTTGTTTTCAGTTCCGGGGTTCAATTTTTGTGCCACCGATGGCACTAGCGGTGGGTGGGTGGGTGGCATAATATCGTACATTTCAACTTCAGTTTACCCTCTGCATTGATATCACTTCGGATTTAGTTACTGTTTTGGCTCGATATATTTATTTTATGCTTCCTCTTCTACCTCTATATGCATTTCCACAATTTACATTGCAAATGTTCCTGTTATCTCTTTGGCAAGCACTGTTGGCAGGTGCATATATGTATGCCCTGACTTTGCGTTCCACTTGGATGCCGTCTATGTGCAACGTCGGTTAGTATTTTCTCGTGTTTTCTCTTTATTGTCACTATATATTTCAGCCTAACTGGTCATCATCATTTGCACAGGTTTTGTGATAAAGAGCCCTACTGCTTACTGTAATGCTGTTCTGCTTTTCTTATGAGGCCAGCGGAGTCCCCATCATGACAACCTATACACATGATGATGGGCGGTTAGGCTGCAATATGCAGTGATCACAAAGAGAAAGCAACGAGAGACTTTTTAACCGACGTTGCACATAGACGGTGTGAAAGCAGAACACAGACAGATCTACGCAGTGCAACAAGACGCTGGAGTTTAATATATATATATATATATATATACTCGTAGATTTAGTTATACTGAGATGGGTTATTCAGTGATTCAGTGATCCTAATGAGCCCAGAAGATGAGGAGCTTTCAACATTTCAAATGAGGACGGACATAGATCAAGCATCCAAAACGTTGTGTTCTGTAGACTATCTGATGATGGATAAAGTCCAAGAACTGGAAAATCCCGAACCTGTCGCTTATGTGAACAGTTATAAGCGTGACTATTGTGACACTCTTTGGCGCTCTATCTGACAAATTTAACAAAACTGGAATTCTACAGTTAATCAAAGCTATCCCTGCAACAGACCGTGAAGATCCATAGGGTTGTGAGACATCGAGGCTTCCACATTTTCTCTAGACGATCGGATCACAGATGGCGGTAAGGTTGTCAGCCTTACGACCAGCCGCCCTTTACCACCCAGGAAGATTCCTGGTACTCATTTCTGTTAAGAGGCTGAGTCGACCCCAGGGCATAATGCTGCTGGAAGGATCAGGTACGTAAACTGAAAAAGTCCAACTCATAATTAAACATTTATAATTTGCGCTAGTCTCATTTTATTGCATAATTATTGTGCACTATAAGTTCTTTCGAGACGTTCTTGTGGTTTTATGGTAATATGTTTGTAGTGATTAACTTATTTATTAATACAAAAACAGCTATAAGTCAAGCACACTTTCTCAATTACACTATTAAATATCCAACTTACTAATTAACGAACTATTTAAATTACTAAACAACCAATAAAAGAATCAAGCTACTGACTAGCTACCTTACAATTCGACTACCCAGTAATTACGGAAATACTTAAGTCATCTCTCCGCTAAGAGACCTAAAGGTTTAACCTTGCTAAGATGATATTCCTCCAGTCCAAATCTCTTCGCTTCCTTATATTCATTCAAACTTGAACTCGCTTCTGTCAGTGGCCCCCTTCTGGCAGGCTTCCGACTACATTATATGTCCACATACATATTCAAGTGTATCTGATTGCGCTGTCAGTACCTCAGGATATACTGCATATCATGGAATGAGAGGACGCTTAATGGATTATGAATTGGAGATATTGTGAAAGGAAGCGGTCGTAATGTATTTACCGATACTCGATATTTTCCTGCAGGTACTGGGAAAAACTGCGAAACACTTCACTCAGGGTAGTCGGTATTTCGGCCAGATCTCGAATAGGCAACCCCGCGAATGTAAATCTGAAGTGCAGTTTTATTGCTTTTTTTTTAAATTAGTTCCCGTTCACAGAGATATTGGGTTTTCGGACTTTATCCATCGTCCTGGTTTTTATAAGATAACTAAGAAAAACATGACGTTTCGGAAACTGGATCTGTTTCGGTCCTCAGGTGAGGGAAAACGCCTGTTCTGTTAGGTCCCTTAGAAAGAGCTAGCAATTAGTTATCTTAAAACCAGGATGATGGATAAAGTCCGAAAACCCAATATCTCTATGTGTTATACACCATCGTCAGAATCCTAGAGTAACTAGTTCCCGTTCGTCGTACAATAAGCTTGTTAGTTTAGCCGCCCCACCAGCTGCTGAGAAATATAATCAATAAATTGTTGTTATGTAATTCCTTCTGTTCCCCTCTTTCTTCGACTCCATTTCCTTGGTTCTTTGTTTCGAGATACAACTAAAAGTGTCTCGCACAGAAAAGTCATATTCCACGCCCAAACAGAACAGATGTTCTAGAAACAATATTTCAAGCAAACTGCAGTTCTCGAATGGAGTAGTTAGAAGCATTTCCTGAAATTCTTTTCGAATTTTCACTCTCATAGATATTTCAGCTCCAGTTTATTTTTACTGTGTAAATTTTCAGATCATTGTTATACAATTACAATTGTCTTTATATCGGTCAACATAACAAATTATTTGTACAGTATATAATAATCGTATTACTTTATTTATTATTATTATTATTATCATCATCATCACTTTGAATGTTATTATTATTATTATTATTATTATTATTATCATCAATACTTACATGTTATAAATTGTCTTCTTTTGTACTCGGTATGTGGATGTTTGTTTCTTTCGTTCGTGCTCACTTTGTAACTGGCCTTGACGTCTCACAACCCTATGGGCCTTCACGGCCTGTCACAGGGATAATTTTATCTTTGTAAAGGTAAAGTTACCCCTGGGCTCAACTAATTAAGCACTACGCCGTGGGGGAGTGAATATACAGACCCACATTTTCTTAACTTCGGCATTGGTTGGAGATAAATGATCAGCTTCACGCCCCGGCAGCTTCACCCCCGGTACCCATTGGATAGGAAGCTGGGTGGGACCTAGAGTCGGTCTGGACGAAGTGGAGAAGGAAAATTCTTGACCCTACCGGTGTTTGAACTCCGACTCCTAGGTCGTCCAGCCCGTAGCAAGTCGCTACACCGACCACGCTAACCCGGCTCCCATATACAGGATTTCCGGATGAAAGGTATCCAAAATAAAATAATTAAAAGTGAGACAAATTATGTCAAGTATATGAGTACAGAAACGACCCTGTGTTCAATGTTTTCGTGGCAGAGCATCAGTATATAATTCAATATAATATTTCATGCATTGTTCCAAAGTCGTGTATATCTGTCTGTATGCAAGCAAGAACTGTGTTAATATTATCATGTGTTAGTGAATAAACACGAGGTTTGGACTGGTAACTGAATTTATTGGACGCTTACAATTCATAACTACAAATAACTATAATAATCTCACTGATCTATACACTCTATAGATCACTACAACTACAGCACACATGAAGTCTTCTGTCTATTTACTAGTCATTGCTAGGTAGTGGCTGCTGGCAGTACAAACCACGATTGCTAACCACGGACTCCGATCCCCGACTGCCTAGCTCTAAAGTCAAAGTCAAAGCCAAAGTCAGTGTTACTTTGCGACTGCAGGTTTACCGCCAATCAGTTCGTCTTGACGTCAAGCCCCTTGAGAACCACGACCAGAGTTTGTTTTGACTGAACCTTTACGGTCATAGTCCTTATGTAACAATCTATCTAGGGTCGCGCCGTAGCTCAAGCGGTTAGTCGCTGGCTTCCCACCGCGGCGGCCCGGGTTCGATCCCGGGTCTGGTCAAGTGGGATTTGTGGAAGAAAAAGTGGCGCTGAGGCAGGTTTTCTCCGAGTACTTCGGTTTCCCCTGCCAAACTTCATTCCACCAATTGCTCCACAATCACCCTCACCTATCATCTGGGCCTGGTATAAAAGGCCAGAAGTGGCCGCAGAACAAGGAACTTAGTCCCACCCCACTAGCAATAAGAAAAGAAAACAATCTATTTGACGAGAAGTTTTGTTGGCCTCTTTTGAATATGTTTGGCCTTTCGTCAAGTGTACGTATCGCACATATAACATGTTATTGAAAACGCTCCCTTTTGCACTACACTCAAGTTCTTTGTGGGTGCAGGCTTTACAAAGCAGATCATGCCCATATTACATATCTTATGCCAACTTAGTCACTTGAACTGTCATAAGCTTGACCACCGCCAAGTTGTATTTTCTATGTCTTGTTTCGCCTTGTCCAATGCTGCGAACATACGTGTATTCATTCTCATGATTTTGTATGACTTCTGCTTGTTACCTGCACAATTTTCTTATATAATCGTAAGACTATCTCAGAGCCAGAGTTGCTTTACGACTGGCGGTTTACCGCCAATCAGTTTGTCTTGGCGCGCACCCCTTGAGACCCACAACCAGTAATTTTAACCGAACACTTGCTGTTATAGTCCTTATGTAACATCCTCTCTGACGAGAGGATGGGCCTGTGGTTTACAACTGCTGCTGGTCCTCACCAGAGCAGTCATTCTAGGGTCCGAGTCCTGCGAGATTCATGACCATATTTGACTGTCTGAGGCTCAAGACTTCCCCAACTTGAAGGGCCAGGTCCCCGTATTTATATCCCCCAGAATAGGCGCTCGAATCCCTATTCGTCACGACCTACGGCTCGAAGGGCTACTGCGGAGATATTCAAATCTACCTCCACGCCGGCTACTACCTAACTGAATAATTCAAAGTCACATTGTGACTGACGGTAAGTCAGTCAGTAAGTCGTGGTGTAGAGCCCCATCTGGGGCTCATGACCAGATAGTTATTACTGTTTGACAGTTACAGTCTTGTTTTTGTGGGGCGCCCTCTCTGACGAGATGACGGGTCTGTCTTTTGTACATGCTGCTGGCCTTTCTAACGCAGTCTTTCTCGGGACCGAGTCCCTTGGAACGCGCGACCATATTTTATTCTCTCAGATTTTAGACTTCCTTTTTCGTCGCCTCCTACGACTCGCAGGGTCACGGTGGAGGAATTCGACCCCGCCTCCACACGGGTGACTGCCTAACTTTTCCCGTTGGTTCTCGCTATATAGCCTTGGCACGGACAGCATAGAAAACGCCGCTTCCGACACTTCTTATATTATTGCTTGTTGGTTCGTTGCTATTGAAATATGTTTACCGAGCCGTTGCCTAGCAACGGCCGCCTCTTCTTGTTATGCTATTCCGACTTTCGCGATATTATTGTTCACACTGTTCTTGCGACCCCAGCCATCAGACGACTCCGCTGCCCAGACAGCTGTATCGGAGGGCGTGATCCGTGACTGAAGCGAAAATAATTACAGTTGTAAACAAAGTAAATCAAATTCAAATATATTTGAAGGAGAAATACGTACACTGGAGGTAAATTATTACTTCACGCTTCGTTTGGCTCAAGTATTTGGGTCATATATATTTATTTATTTACGTACATTTAAATTTTTGTACAATATTTTGACAGAATTTAGGATACCCATGAAACAAGTTAGGGTGATTAAAATGTGTTTAAACGAAACGCATAGTAAAGTCCGTATAGGTAAATTTTTGTCTGATAAATTTCCAATCCAGAATGGTCTAAAACAAGGAGATGCTTTATCACTACTCCTTTTCAACTTTGCTTTAGAATATGCCATTAGGAAAGTCCAGGAAAAACATGTGGGACTTTAATTAAACGGGAAATATCAGCTGTTGGTCTACACCGATGAGGTGAATCTACTGGGTGATAATATAGATACCATAAGGGAAAACACACAGACTTTAACTGACGCAAGTAAGGGGGTTGGTCTAGAAGTAAATTCAGAGAAAACTAAATATATGTTGCTGTCTCATCACCAAAATGCAGGGCAAAATCGTGACATAAAAACAGGAAACAGATGTTTTGAAAATATTTTACAGTTCAGATATTTGGGAACAATGACAACAGATCAAAACCTGATTCAGGAGGAAATTAAGAGGCGATTGAACTCGGTAATGCTTGCTACCATTCAGTCCAGAACCTTTTGTCTTCTCGTCTGTTGTCTGAAAACATAAAAATTAGAATGTACAAAACTATAATTTTGCCTGTGGTCTTGTGTGGGTGTGAAACTTTGTCTCTGACATTAAGGGAGGAATATAGAATGAGGGTGTTTGAGAACAGGGTGCTGAGGAGAATATTTGAACCAAAGAGAAATGAAGGAGGTTGGAGAAAACTGCATAAAGAGGAGCTTCATAACTTGTACTCTTCGCCAAGTATAATTAGAATGATCAAGTCAAGGAGGATGAGGTAGGCAGGGCATGTAGCATGAATGGGGAGACGAGGAATGCATACAGGATATTGGTGGGAAAGCCAGAGAGAAAGAGACCACTGGGCAGACGAAGGCGTAGGTAGGTGGACAACATTAAAATGAATCTTAGAGAGATAAGATGGGATGGTATGGATCGGATTGATCTGGCTTAGGATAGGGACCAGTGGAAGGCTCTTGTGAACACGGTAATGAACCTCCTGGTTCCATAAAATGTTGGGAAATTCTTGAGTAGTTGCAGAATTGGCGGCTCCTCCAGGAGGGCTCAGCTCCATGAGTAAGTACACTTAAATTTATATTTATAAACGGCCTAAATTTTGTAACATTTCCTAATTAAGTTACTAAACTAGTCTACAACTACGCATGCAACTTACTATGTTGAAATTTTGTGAGGAGAGATGAAATTGGGTTCCATGACCCTCTCCCTTCATACACTACCGACAGTGAGAGTCTACAAGTCACAGAAAAGGACTTACAGATTTCCGAGTCCTCGGGGGACTGAACTGTGCGGGTTTAGGTTCTTGTGGTATGACATTCACCATCTCGTGAGGGTGGAATTTTCGGCGACTTCTTAGTTTGTTTTCGGGTAATTCTCTCCTTAAACAAAACACAACAAATTAAATGTATTGAACCCTCTAGCTAATTTCTTTCTACAGTCTTCTCTGCAAGGACGTACTAGGAGTGTGTGAGGTCTTAAACTGTGATAAAGACGAGGCCTTAAAATCTTGTGGTACTGTAAGAAGAAACATGACATATTTCTACTTGAATAATGACATTGACAGACTTTTAATGGCAGAAATTAATAAAGGTAAAAGGTAAAGCTATCCCTGTAACAGGCCGTGGAGGACCATAGGGTTGTGAGACGTCGAGGCTCCCACATTTTTTAGACAATTGGCTCACAAATGGCGGTGAGGTTGTCAGCCTTACGCGCCGGCCGTTCTTTACCCCCCNCCCCCAAGGAATATTCCTGGTACTCATTTTTGTTATAGGCTGAGGCGATCCTGGGCCACAGTGCGGCTGGAAGGATTAGGTAAATTGAAAAAATCCAATGACCTCATACGGAATCGAACCCGTGACATTCCGATTTATAGCACAGTGCTCCACCCAACAACGCTACCGCGTGCCCCCAATGTCGTAAGATAATTCAATAAAAAATGTGATAAAATGTTGTTTCAAAGAAATGCCGTAGTTTGAAAAGCTAATTGTAATTAAATTATGAGAAGTATTAATTTACATGTCCGTATATGCGCGTAAGAATTAAATTATGTTGCTTTATTCAGAATTGCAGAAACATGTAAAAGCCATCGTTTACTTAGTAACCACCACACAGGTACACCAGAATTGGCACCAGGTAGCGCCACCGTTTTCCAACTTGTTTTCGATTGTTTCAGCCTTTCCTGTGTGTGTCGTCTCTAGGATTACCAACTGTCAAATTTTCTGTGTGACAGTCCGATTTTTGGGTGGGTCGGAAACTGTTCTGTAAATTTGGCTTCCGAGAACATTTTTTCACATCAGGAACACAAGATCTGTTCTTAAGAAGAAGGACTTTGGTTCTACGAATGCTCATTTCGCAATATTTCACAATCACTATCCAACAATGAACCCAACAAAACTTGATATATGAAAAAACAACTAAACGCTGATCTGCCATTAATTTTCACAGCTGCAATTTTTCACATGTTTGCAATTAATTTTAATTCATCTCCAGATGTGTAATGATTAGGCTACGGGCCGAGCGACAGGAGAATAAGTGTTCAATTCCCGGCATGGGTATAACATTTTTATCTTCGCTATGTCCAGACCAGCTCTGGGGTCCACCTAGCGGTTTATTGATGAAACATCGGGAGTCTATCCTCGGGAGTAAAGCAGCCGTCCCGTAAAACTTGCCACATACCCCATCTAGGACGTAAGTTACTGATTTCCAGTAGGTCTTCATGACGTGGTCCTTAGTTAAGCCTTTTGCGCTGTAAATTCCTCGTGAAATTAGGTAGGTGTTTCACACTATCTGTGAAGAACTGTCGTGACCAACTGTGCAACGTATTTCGTGGCGAAGATGATGTTTCTTACTATGAAGTAACGCATGCCATGAAACTACTGAGCTGAATCTCAGTTACAGAAACCCGTATACGCTACAAAGCTCACTTTTCATTGAAGAATGACGCAACAGACTGAACTGTTATGTCAAATATGTCGCTATTGATGTATGAGAGGTTAAACAACTTCCTAAGTAGTCGACAATCAGTCAATTATTGAACAAATATGGATGGAAACCAAAGGTCCATTACCGTGTCGATAAAAACCCGCTAGTGGATACCATGGGCTTCGGAAATAGGGGAAGGGGGAAAAATAGGCATCTGCCCCCTCCCCTTATTTTTTAAAAACTCGGCAAGGAAGAAAAGCGGGAAATATATCAAACATTAATAATAAATTTAAACTTATTTTTTTTATCGGTAAAAATATACATAAAAAAGCTTAAATGTAAATTTTTAAACAAATATTCAGGCTTCCCCTCCCAAACAGACAGAAAGAATAGTCCTAGAGGTGCTTAATGCTGGATGCTATCGTATCCCAGACGAATCCAGCCTACTGTTTACCCCCCTCTACACTTATGTCTCCCAAATGGCCGCTTCCTTTCAATTTCTCTATTTCAGTCCGTCAACAGATTGGGTAGTAGGAACACACCTTACATTCGACGTTCTATTTCACACACACAATGTGAAGTTGAGACATAACGCCCCTTCCAAACAAAATATATGCATTTCTTACCTCCAAATGCCTATTACATGTTCCACCCACACCGCTACACTTCAGCTCATCACCCAAACAATATTTACGGAACAGTTGAAATCCTGAATCGTAAATTTCTCCTGATGCCTATTATTTCCGCCTGCTTAATTACTATCCTGAGCGCTCTTCATGTATAAAACAACATTTAGAATTATAGTTCAGATTTTGGTCTTGTAGGTTGTGACACCGTGTAGTCTTGTAGGTATATACGAACGTTTCGGGAGAATATGCTGTCTCCATTTTTAGGATTTAAGTGTGAAGCAGTTCAACCCTGAACATGCTCTTGAAAGACTACACGGTGTCATAGCTCAGGGGACCACAATATCAACAATGATAACTACGGAAACCTCAAAACATACATAGAATTTTAGTTCCATGATTAACTTGCGGAATTAAACTTGAACAAAACAGGCGCCGAATTAATACTAACATGGCAGCATTTGCTGGAAACGCTTGTTTCTTTTTAAGTCGATACAATGCGGTGACTTTGAAATACTGTTCCAGCGTATTTCTCAGCAGTTGATGCTATACAGACAGCCTGGCTTTATTGCCATGTCGTTTTGACAGACAGATGAGGCACCACCTAAACAAATACAAGTGTTAAGGGTTTGGCACAGGTGTGGGGGACAGATATAAGCAAATATTAAGAAAGATAGGGGGAGGACTGTTTTGGATGAACGTGGAGGTTTTAATAGGCTCGGATGATTGGTATTGATATTGACTGGAGGGTGGGAACTTCCAGTCGCCTTGAACACACCAGCCACACCTCTGAATTCTGACGATGAGCAAAGGCCAAATTAATAGTACATAGTACTTTGAAACCTACATCTCTCTCTATGTGTGTGTGTGTGGGGGAGGGGGGCGGTAACCGACATACCGAGAAAACGGGGTTAGTTTCGATCAACTACAACAGAAAAATACGTCTGTATATGAATGACGACTTTATCTCCATTCTGAAGCATAGAAGTTGGAATAATTAGGAAATGTTACTGTTTTGCCTGGATACTCTGACTATCTATTCCCGGCAGTGTCAGGAATTCTAAATTTCACCCCACGCCCTGACCGGTTCTTTGACCCACCCAGTGTCTTGCCCAGTTAAGTACCCAGGTCTCATATTCCAGAAGTACAGGCGCTTGCGCATAAATATAACCTGTCTAGTCCATCTATTGCCGTGGTTAATAGTGCGTGGACTTTATCTTTTTGAAGCAAATGGACAAATAATTTGGTAAGCCGTCGTTTAATGAATTATGGTGACGCTGATGTGCTCAACATAGGTACAACCGATACAGTATACACTAGTAGTTATTGACTTCGCGAGAGTTAACAGGTCTGGTTGGGGTAGCGGTAACGCTATTGAAATTTATTCGGAACGTAGTGGGTTCAGATCCCGGCCAGGCAAACTACAGTCCAGGTTTTGTGGTGTTTCTCAACAGGGCATGTCTCATTTATAGTTTATTTAAAGGTGCCTATATCATTAGAACACATTACTGATACGTAACTTCAAATGATTGGTTGGAAGTGAAGAACACATTGGAAAGTAGGCGGAAAGAATCGGTCGCGGCCGAAGTCAGGGTACAACTCAGGCATTTCCTAGGAGGAACTGAGGAAACCGATGATATACCTTGGTTAAGATAATCGGTGCCCCGGTCAAAATTCGAAACCGGCACCTACAAAATAAAAGCCACAAGCAGTACCGCTTGACTCAACTACCTCCATGTTTGTTCCGCATCGTTTGGCAAGTTCCAATGTAACAGGATGTAGCAACGTAGCCTATGGCTTACCATCTCTGATCTTTCCCTACTTTATTCAATGTCAAGGAACATCGATAGTTGAAACAATGTCCTTAGATAACCCATTGGCACTATATCCCTGCTAGAGTCTCAGCCTAATATGAGAATATGTCTAATTATATTCATATAAGACACAGGCATTAATTCATCGTAAGTAACTTCCTGCTGCAACACTAAGTACGAGAAGTTCAACATCTAAATATACAAAGATAGCTTAAAGATAAAATCATACTAATATATATGGCCGCGCCATAGCTCAAGCGGTTAGTCGCTGGCTTCCCACCGCGGCGCCCGGGTTCGATCCCAGGTCTGGTCAAGTGGGATTTGTGGTGGACAAAGTGGCGCTGGAGCAGGTTTTCTCCGAGTACTTCAGTTTCCCCTGCCAATCTTCATTCCACCAATTGCTCCACAATCACCCTCACCTATCATCCGGGGCTGGTACAATAGGCCAGAAATGCCGCAGTACAAGGGAGTTAGTCCCGCTCCACTAGCATAAGAAGTACAGTACAGTGAAACCGCCGCTAAGAAGATAGGATGAAAATATGATGCGAAGCAAATTAACAAAACAATAATGATGTGCCGAGGGTACAGTGCAGTTGTCTCCCCAGATAATAAGTGTTGCCTGATGATGGCCCATGTGTGGCCGAAACATGTAGCAATGACATCAAATGTACATAGTTAATGACATTTTAAGTATTTAACAAAAACTCTTTAGTGAATTAAATATACATATTTTAGTGTCTTAAGAAAGGACTGACGTTTTTGCATTAGAGACGAAATACTTTAAAATTTAAAATGGTGCCCCAATGCAACATGATGCTGAAATATAATATTACGTCTTAAAATAGTAATTTACAGGTCATTTTCACGCCCTAAATACTTCGCGTTTGATTGCGCCGAGATGCTAAGTTAAAAGTAGAAACACTTTCATAAGTTGGATCTGTTTTGTAGAATTAGTGTACTTTTATGCACAGTCATCATCAGATACAATTATAATGAATCTAAACAGATTCGAGAAACGCTGACCTATGCTTACCTCGAAGTGGTTTGACCCCGACTATCTGGATTGGGGCTAGGTCCCCTGGCAGACAGCTGTACATCACTGTAAGACTTGAAGGTGACAAGACGCATCCCTCGAGCACCGCCCCCTGCTGCTTCAGATGCGATGGATGACACGGAGAATAGCGAGAGGTCCGTGGTAACAGATTCATGAGAGGGCGAACGTAGCATACGACATGCCACGGTCAACACAGGGGTCTGGGGCGGGGCTTTGGGGTCACTATTTTCTGTCGATGTCATTCCAGCTGGAGGGAAATATTAACCAGTGGTCACTAATCCTCGTGAAATACTCCAGACATCACATGCATAATTACATTAAGCTACACAACACACTGATGTTTTATAGGCCATATGCCTTCATGTATGTGTACGCTCGAATTAAACGGCACCAAGATCGATACTGTGAAGACATCCACTGCTCTGGGGATGAGGCAACGGTGGCGCAGCTGCGGTTGGGTTACAAACTATAAACCCTAATTACCATTAATGCGTCAAGATAATTTCAGTAATAAGGAAGCACGAACACAAAGGGAAGATGCTACGTAAAAAGGAAGTGTAATTGTGCTACACATAATCAAATTCGAAAATAATACACAGAATACAGATCTTATTTTAAATTAGTAACTTACTGCTAAAGTGAAACAAACTACGTGAACTAGAGTTTTACAGACAAATAACTCCTCGTTGAAAACTAATACGTGATTCACTGTCTTCTATTGAAACCCAAATGGTGCATACAAGAAATCCCAATTGAATCTTCTCCTGAACCAGTATATCCAGTACACACCCTCTTCCTATACTGTCTATTTGAATGTGAGATTTCGGGTTTTCGCGGTGGTGACTTACTTACTCGTGAAGCTGAGCCAATTCTGCAGCTACTCAAGAATTTCCCAGCATTTTATGGAGCCCGAAGGTTCATCACCGTGTTCACAAGAGCCCTCCACTGGTCCCTATCCTGAGCCAGATCTATCCACTCCATACCATCCCATCCTATCTAAGATCAATTCTAATATTGTCCACCCACCTACGCCTTGGTCTTCCCTGTGGTCTCTTTCCTTGACTACGTATCGAAATAGGATATTGCACAGTATAATCTGGTAGAAATTATTGACGTTTCTGAGGAAGGTATTGCTTCCGCAAGGCGAGTAAATTTATATCAGACTATACGATGCCGCATTTCCAGAAGATATTACACTTCCCTGTTTTAATGTTATCCTCTTGTCTTTCCCAAGTGGTTCTTTCCTTCAGGTCTTCGTACTGAGAGTTGGAATTTATTTCTCATATAATCCATTCGTGCTACATGCCTCTGTTCACCTCATTCTCCTTTACGTGATCATCATAACAATACTTTGTAAAGAATGCAAAGAAGGCATACAAAGTGAAAGAAATATGTCTCACATGCTAAGAAGATATTAAAATGATTACGTACAGTACAACCTCACTATTTGGAACTACTTTTTTATTTTATTAGATATGTGACTTGATGGACCCCAAAACGGTTTAGGCGTTGTGGAGGAAAGAACAATTCCTGCCTCTATTAGGTAGGTCGCACACCGGCATGTGTCAAGACATGTAACAGTCAAGACACGATGTCTGCTACATGACGCAAAGAAAGGAGCACAGTTGAAACGAATGAGATTATGAAAACCGCCCCACACCGGTCTGAATGCTGATGCTAACGTCAGCTTCATGTTAATGAATCACGAATGAAGCAAGACTGCGTCTTTTGTCCCATGTCTTAATACCTGTCTTGACGCAGTTGGTGTGCGGCCGCCCTTAGGATTTGGACCAAAACTGTCCAGCCATTATATGTTGAGCTATGCTGGCTGTAATAATTTATAATCATGTTACTGTAGAATACAAGGCTTATTAAACTCCATAACTTTCGTGAGACTTGAAGCTTTCACGGAGAACAAACGAGCTAAAATTTTCTAGGGCGAACAGCCGTCTCAATATTGGACTACAAAACGTTTCAGAGAGCCCCTCGTTTTCCATTACACAACTTTCAGCGGAAAGCCTGGACTTAACGAGATCGTGTGGAAGGGTAACATTAAATAAACCTTAAAGAAATATAAGAATCTTCTGGCTCGAGCTGAGTCTAGTGGCAGGATTTCACAGGCTCGGTAATAAGCCTTCGATTCCCACAAAAGCGGTGAATTTATTAACTATCTGTGCGTGACCATAATCTTCCTAAGAAATTAGCGCAATTTTTATTTAAACTCGTCATCGGCTTCATCGAAAATATATTTATATATTCGATCTGAAACTGGAGGGTCCTTAAGTGCAGTCGAATGAAATTCCTTTAATAGGAAGATATTATCACTTACGAAATGGGTGCCTAAGACAAACTTCTCATGTAAATGTTAATTAAAGTGGCACTGCTGGAAAACAAAAGGACTACTTGGCTTCCGTTTTTATCTTTATCAGGACAAAGGAACACCTCACTCAAAAATTGGGCTATCCCATTAAAACGGAACGTGTGCTCACTATACAGCAGATTTGAAGTAATCCTAAAATTTGGGCCCAAGCAGAGCGCGGTTTTTTTTTTCCTCCTGGATGACTGAGAATGTCTCTTTGGCTGGCTCTAACTAAGCAATTGCGAACAAGGAAAACCCTCAGGAGTTCTACGGGTAAGAACTGAGATAACTAGGATTATTAACGGGGCATGAAAGAGGTGGATGGAAGTTTCTTAGGGTTTCGGATTGAAATGAAGCGATTATGAAGGTAATATTGATAGACAGATCAATGATAATGATTAACACAATGGTAAAAAATTAGACTATATTATTCATAATTTGTTAAACACTAGAAATTGCAGTGTCCGATTCATATGCGGAATTCTGTGCAGCGGTCGCACTTCAACATAAACACGAAACTAGACTTAATCTAATTACGTTAACTTCGTTACTGAATGCTAAAATGGTCATTTATGATTTATAATTCTTAAGGTGATCTGCACGATGGATAAACTAAATCATAGATAATGTAAAATAAACTGAAGATTGCATCAGAACAATAGGACGATGGAAGGGTGACGAAAATGTACGTGCACAACCAAAAAGTGACGAAGAGATTTTACACATGAAAAAGGTTTCTGCTAACAGTGGTTATAGGGCCGCGCCATACCTCAAGCAGTTAGTCGCTGGCTTCCCAACGCGGCTGCCCGGGTTCGATCCCGGGTCTGGTCAAGTGGGATTTGTGGTGGATAAAGTGGCGCTGGGGCAGGTTTCTCCGAGTACTTCGGTTTCCCCTGCCAATATTCATTCCACCAACTGCTCCACAATCACCCTCACCTATCATCTGGGGCTGGTACAATAGGCCAGAAGTGGCCGCAGTACAAGGGACTTAGTTCCACATCACTAGAAATAAAAAAAAAGCATTGGTTATCCCTTTCAGGGGCACATTTTTATCAACTTCACCATCCTCGAGCTTAAAACTTGCTAGAGAAAACTAAATTTACTAGTGTGCGTGTTCTGAGTATACGTAAATTACTCGAGTAGTAGGCAACTGTTGGTCGAGCCATCTTGTGGACATGCGCATGTGCAACAATTGTAACGAAACGTTCCTCTCCGAACTCGTGTGATTCTCTCGCTGGCTACAGGCAAAGGGATTTTGTTAAAGTGACTAAAACATCTTTGGGAGTATAACCTCCAGCAGACAACCTTACAGGGGTAGGAACAAAGGAGATTTCCAGTACGACGAGTTTGGTCCCCAACTTACACATATGTTGAAAACAGAATCTAGGAACTTTCTATTGATTGCGCACATTCAAAGATATTTTAGATACGATTTATCGTAATTCGTATTTTTCGACAGAACACACCCTAAATGTGCATTTATTATATTCGTAAGATTTGCAGGTGGTGATAATAATCATTTAAACCACAGAATGCCTACATTTCGGGGGTAATAACATTAACGTACTTGTCACCGCTCATACTGCTCCCCTCCCTTGGTATGGCACGTAAATTGCGTATTTAAATACATTCTAATTGAATTGGAATGTGGTGGCAGTTTACAGTACTGATTATTAAAGCTTGATGTAGCGATTAATGGATTCATTATTCGCTCAAGTGAACCGAATACTAAGCTTACATGACGTCCTGCTACATTACCGTACGCTTTCCCCCACCCCGGAGTTTCTTTTTTGGTAAGCAAGACGTATAAACGAATACAAGAAAACACATTTTAAGGTTTAAGAAACGAAGAATCGTGTATCAAACTTTACACGCAAAAACAAGGTTTCATTTTACTCGTATGTAAATTGTGTCGCGTGCTCATGTCCATTGCACACAGCGGCACTCGAAACACGACAGACACCAATTAAATAATATGAGATTGACCCTGGCAGAACGAATTGAATCTTTGAGAGATGTGGCTTTCCCCTTCCGCCACACAGATGTCAAAGACAGTTACTTCCAAAACTGTTTAGGTACTACATAGTCCGTCAACAATGAAACAAATTGTTCCTTCTTTCTTACATTTTCATTTCCGACATGTTTCGGCCCTAAATGGCCATCTTCAGGTGTCTTACACTGTCTTACTGCTATAATATATGAGCAATTTGTTGCATTGTTAATGGACTGGTAGTACATAAACAGTTTTAGATACAGTAACGTACAGGATGCTTAGATACAGAATAGTTATGTCCCACAAAGCAACGCGAGCTCCCGCTCTTCACACGTGGTTTTCTTAAAATAAATTGCATAGAAATAATTAAATTGTTTATTCATCACGAACATCCGTCAAGTTTCTACTATTTATCACAGTCTCACCTCAGAGTTGTCATATATGAATCAAACGAATGCCAAGCAGCATCTCTGCTGTGGACTTACACTGCTTTCAGACAATTAGCCAACTTGTAACTAGAGCAGAGACGGGAAATTGTTAAGGAAGAATTTCATAGGACTGAAACAGACTCAGCTTCCGAAACGTGTTCTTTTGTTTTTTGGAATACCAAATTATGGACAAAGTCCAAAAACCCCGTAACACTGCTATCATTTCTCTGATATGATGAGCATTCACCTACAGTAAGCTATAAAATATTCCTGTACTGCAAAGATAAGTGCAATTCTGCACACTGTTGCAGTTCTATATTAGGCTGTACTGTGACAGCAGGAACATAAATAATTTTACAGCCTCTCTACACAATCGGAGATGTATCTGAATGGGATACTCTGGAGAGATTGCAGATACCAAGAAGCTGCACCAGGAAGGGAGGACAGATGTAATGAGATGTTGCAGTGTAGAGTTTACAGTGAAAAGTTATACCAGTGCTATCACCAAATTCACCAATATTATCTCTAAGGCCGCGCCATAGCTTAAGCGGTTAGTCGCTGGCTTTCCACCGCTATGGTCTAGTCAAGCAGGATTTGTGATGGACAAAGTGGCGCTGGGGCAGGTTTTCTCAGAGTACTTCGGTTTCCCAATCTAGAATTGGTGTTGCATAATCTTGCATGCTGTGAGTACTGTTGATATTGGAGTTTGTCATGGCACTGATGTGCAGTTGTAGTATGTAGTATGCACACAATGCTACAATTGCATTCTTAATGCAGAGATCTCGTGCATTATGTAAAATGTTCATTAAAGATATATAGTCAAAGCAAGATAACTTTGATAATTCCATTTCACCTATAATATCCCTCAAGTAGCATTCAGTAATTCTATAATATACAGCACTGGTAATTCTTGTGTTGTACTTGAGCACATACACACTGGCTAATTTCTGTATATTGTGGCATGAATACTCATTGCCTAGCAATGGCTCTACATGCCACAGTATTGAGATTGAAAGATTATTAATAACAGTGTTTTCATTTTTACCTTGATAAGCAAAATGAACCAACTTCATGGGACCAATGGGGTAAAATGCTTGTGATTTTTCATTGCAGTGACATTTATTTGATAACATATTTAGTTACATCTGCAACACTTATCATACATATCTGAGAAATGAAGTAGAATTTTTGTAGTAACTTCTGAATAATTTAACACAAAAAACTACATCTAATCATCCAGTTACTAATCTATAGATACATGGCTAGGAACATAATTTTAGGCAATTATACATATTCTATAACATTTTTAAAAATTATGGAAGCACTCAAATATTGTCTTATGTCATTCTCAGTAGGTGTCTTAAATTGCAACACGACCATAAAATTGACTTCAAAATTTGTATACATTACCTGCTTTGTTATATATATTATAATTATTTAAATACAGATACTAATAACTAAAACATTTTAATTTTTAGGTGAATCATAATTTTATCTAAGCACTTCTATATTATTCTTTACAGTTTTATTTTAAATCAACCATGAATGAAAATCTGTTCTTCCTAGAACATCAATAAACAATACAAGATTACATGGATGCAGTACCTCCAAAAACACATGGTTTCCAAGGGAGAGTATAAAGCAAGTGTTTGTATAGCTAAATGGTTTAAACACTACTATAATGAAAAGTCTTAAAAATACAATGCTTGAATAAAAATTCTAATATTCTTTTTCACGCCCTTTTTACCTTTTTTTGGAAGGTGGAGGAGAGTTCCTAAATCATTACATACAGTGCTTCATCATACTTAATACTTCATAATTTTATATTATATTTATGTATCTTACATGTTAATTTAATTTCCACAGAAACATCAACTGTAATACTAAGTGACCATCTGGACAGTGAAAGTTGATGTGCCAAGTGACATACACCTCTATTTTCAAGGAATACTATTGAATAATCTTACATGCATATTGCTCATGTAAATTAAAATAACATGGCAAAACAAGAGCATAAATTATTATAACAGGAGCATGCATTCATTTGGGAGTTGTGAAGGGGAACAATTGTCATCCAGTTGGAAATATCTGCTTCCCCAAATGTCTTCTTATGCTAAACACTAGTTTAAGGTCTTTGAAAGTTTAAGTATGGACCTCAAACACAAAGAGTGAAGAACAGGTTAAGCAGTTTATTAATCGTAAACGAGGAAGACATGTGACAAAGGAGAGAAAACATAATTATTATGTTCTTACCTCTGCAATATAAATTGAGGGCCTCTGATAAGAAGTGCAGTCTGTAAGTGACTGAAGAAAGTAATGGTAGTCTCTTTGGATTGCACATGCAATGTATTGGGATAGCTTCTGGCATCAAAATGCCTTCATTACATCTTGTTCCAACTCTGCTTGTTCATACTTATCTTCACTTATCTATACTGTGGGTAGTATTAGTGGGGGAGGAAGAAAAATTGTGATCATTTGCTTTATCCAAACGCTCTTGACAAAGCAGCATGCCAAATCTGTAAACATGGACCTATCCTATCAATCACTGCTAAAATTGGGTTACTATAAAATATATTTCTTCCTCAATTCCTTATGGCAAGCATACTGAAATTATATTCCTTTGTGATAATTTTCATTATTCGACTGCTCAAGAAATTGCCTGGCCTTCTATAAAACCCAAAGGTTCATTACAAGGTTCGCAACAGTTAACTGTATATACTTATGCCATATTATTTGGAATGATATTCTACAAGGGTGAGTAATATTTAATCAACATTTTTACAAATGATTTAATGAAAATTACCATTTTGCAGTTCAGACTTCATGTAAAGTATCCTTCATACTGATTACATTCCATACCATAGGTCATCTGTCTATGCCAGTTCTATTTTCCTGTTACTTCCACTCTCTTAGGTCAAAATATTCTCATTAACACCTGTTATAAAAACCCCAAACCTATGTTCTTCCCTTAGGCTGAGAGATCAGAATTCACACCCATACAAGAAATGGTTTTAAATATTTAATTTAATATTTAATTATGAGACAGGATAGTTATGAAGCAGAACAGTACTAAGCGTTCCTCAATTATTATCTGTGCTTCATTTCTTTGTGAATATACTTTTTGTGTGTTACAATCATTCCCAAATCTGCCTAGAGGGTGCTGGAAAACAAGCAGGCATGTGAATGATATTCCAAGTACAAACTATCAAAACTGAGGGGGCCTAATATGGGCTATTCAGAACTGATAAAGCTTGGTAACTGACAATGTAAAACAGTTTTGTCTCTGTCCAGCATTGAGCATTTACACCGCTCACTCACTAATGGAGCTGAGTCCTTTTCGAGAAGCTACGAATTGTGCAGCTAATCAAGAAATTCCCAGCATTTTATGGAAACCGAAGGCTCATTACGGCATTCACAAGAGTCCTCCACTCATCCCTATCCTGAGCCAGATTGGACCAGTCCATACTATCCCATCCTAACTCTCTAAGATCCATTTTAATAGTCCACCCACCTACGTCTTGGTCTTTCTAGTTGTCTCTTTCCTTCTGGCTTTCCCACCAATATCCTATGTGCATTCCTCTTCTCCCTCATTCGTGCTACATGCCCTGCCCATCTCCTCTTTGACTTCATCATTCTAATTATACTTGGAGAAGAGTACAAGTTATGAAGTTCCTCATTACGTAGTTTTCTCTAGCTTCCCATACCTTCATCTCTCTTCAATCCAAATATTCTCCTCGGCACCCTGTTCTCAAACACCCTCAGCCTATGTTCCTCCCTTAATGTCAGAGACCAAGTTTCACTCATGAGAGCCTGCTGCGTCTATATCTGCTACCCTGAACATGGAAGCAGATTCAGCATAAACGCTGGTACCTAGCTACCAGATTATATAGCACATCTGGGAAAACTATAATCTTCTCATCATATAACATTATTTGAAATGTAACACTCACTTGTTTCAGCATAAATTAATGTAAAACCTGACCCTCAAAGAAAAGTGAATGAAATTCTGTGCTCTTCCAAAAACTGCATGCCTTAATTCACCAAGTAACGTTACTTTCTGTTTATATTTTGTAATGGAAATACATGAAGGAATGAATATGTTGCATTACTTTCATGAGGTAATTTGTTAACCTGCAGTAAATACCTCCATTCAGTGCATATGGTAGCTACAGATTTTGCTGACAAATTAAGTGCAGTAGTTACATTTCTCTTGAGGAGTAATTAAGAAGATATGCAGCTGCAAGAACTCTGTTTCAGTCATGAGTTCTGCCGTATAAGATACTTTTTATGTGTGGCTTATCCCTTCACTTCATCCCAATTTTAAATTTTTCTGCTATCACATGAGATCATTTGCCTTCATGACATAATGGGCACCATTTTGCACTCTCATTTGATCAGTACTTCTCTACTCCTAAGAAAAATTAGAACTTTATTACACCAAAATAAAATACACAATAAACCAATTCAATAAATTACGATCCATTAAAAGGTAAGCTGGTGTCTCACTTTGGGGGAAGAACTTCATCTGAGGAAATTCCAAAGCAGAAAAAAATTAAACCTTAAAGTAAAATAATATAAAAATAAAAAATTACTGGGAGGTAAAGGTGTTGATAGAAGCATAATATTAAAGGGGATGTTAAAATAAACTGGTTGAAACGTTATGAAATTTCACTAGGAGCAAATGATGGACTTTTGTGGTAATGGTGAAGACTTTCACATTCCATAAAAAGTTTGTTCAGTTCAACAGCTATCAACTGCTGAAAAAAGATTTGCATTATGGAACTTCTCTATTCTATTGCTGTTAGTCAAATGACAGGGTAGTGAAGGAATACTGAATAACAGAGCAGAATCAGCGGTTGATGTGGGGCGGTATCTGCTATTGCTGAGACATGTTAATGTGCTATTTACTGCATTTAAAGAAAGAACTGGTATGGTAAATGGGGAAATTTTATAGGCAAGAAAAATAAATTTAACAGTCATATTACCACACCAGCAACATGAGAGCTAATGTAAAGAAGAATACAGGAGAAGAAATGGTAAAACATGAAGTAATTTAGAAGTAAAAGCTAGAACAGAGTTGTACAGTCATCTCTGTAGGTTGTGGGGAAAAAATATTTCCAGACATAACACTGATGATAAGACATATCGTTCGGGAAGACCAAAATCATGATGGGAGAAACAAAATCTCCACTGGTTATGAAAGGAATGGTACCACATAGTAAACACATAGGAAGAACATAGATTTTGCTACATGACAACCCCCAAAACAGTGGAAATGTCAATAGTGAAAATGTCAAAAGTGAATGATGACTGTACAGCAAATTTCTATTATTTCAGTAAACACACCTCAGGTCTCTCTTGTACACAGTGGTACATCATGAGGACTATTGGTTCTTGTAAGCAAGCCCATTTGGGGTTGATTTCATCTTCAATAAAACTCAACCACGGTAACACAAATTTCTCCAACTCAAAAACAATTCTATTTGCTGCCATATGTTTATCTGGTAACTGTTAATAGAAGATTAACATGAAAGTATTATCTATTAGTTTGTTATTCACATATTTCTCATCACAGGTTTTACACCTCTGCATTTTTGTTGCATTAATACTGCCAAATCAAGAACAAGTCCAATTTCTATACTTCTTACAAACTGTCCCTTTTTTTATAGCCACACCTGCAATTTTTAGAACAGTACATTAACATCTAAAATCTTCCCTTAATATCAAGTGATCTGCTAAGTCATTCACATCCAATTTTCCAAAATTGTGAGGATGCACATTTTGTTTCATTATGAGCAAAGCACTTCAATGCATACAGCTCAAAACACTTGTTCTTAACAGAATGTTATTTTCTTTGTACTAAGGTGTATGTGTTTCAATGAAGTGACAGTGGTAAAGGAGTTTATCTTATTGCTTTTCAATTAATTCTTCAAGACTCAATCAAGAATTTCCAAAATCAGCATTAAAATTAAAAATAACATTTAAATTAGTCCTAGTGGCCTGTTTCTATTCAGATAAAATAAACTCAAGGGGTGGTCTCTTGTCAGACTTGGTTCATCATTCGGAAAATCAATGTAACAGTCCACAACGAAATTCAGACAAAATACATTATACCTCTGATGTGTCACATGTCAAAACATGGGAATCTCAGGGGGTTAAAGCAAGTAGACTTCAGGAATTTGTAATCAGAAATTGATAGTTCAGTTCTATTTGAGGTTCGCAGGGTAATAACTCTGAAGAGTATTATGTTCTGCGATATGACACAGCGTAGTCTGGTAGAAGTTTACAGATGCTGTGGAGGAACATACTACGACTAGCAGATACATGGGGTCCTGAATCCTTCTAAGAGGGCTGCTCTGCCCAGTAAGTATCCTGACCTAGTGCCCTGTGTTGGGTCAACTTTCAATTGCAGTAGCAGGGAGCTGTCCAGGCACAACATTCAGTCTGTCAGCCTTCTGCTGAGGAGTGTTTCTAGCTTCCTTCAGTGAGCTAAGAACAACCCAGATACCTGGAGTATACAAGTTACTTTTTTTTTAGAATGTGTATACAGAAGCTCTTTTATATATGTAATTTGCTCATACAGAGCAGCATCAGAGAATCTCTGCTGGCAAATATGTAACAGGACAGCATTTCTTCAACCTCTGCTGGTCCACAGATTTTTATGGGCTGCCAAATCAAACAATATCAATCACATATTCATCAGACACATTTTCAGCCCTGTGGAGTGCCTAGTAAATTTGACCAAACAGTTCATCCATATGCGTGGAACAATTCGAGAACTGATGGATGCAGTCTCATGAAATCTGATATGTGAGAATTTTACAAAAACTGCCAAACAATTTCAATTTTTATTAGATCAGGTGTGTTTAATTATGACTTTACATGAAGACCTACATATTTTACTATTGATAAATATTTATCAGACAGAAAATATATTGAACAAACACAGTGGAGAAAAATGAAACATATTTTGTGTTCAACACATTTTCCTCATCAGTTTTACAGTTTTCATGATAATTCAATAGAAGGAATGTTATGAGTACCATTACGAACTTTCATATTCAACAGTCAAGCATGGGTTCCAGAACTCAATTGTGATAAAGAAAAAAGTATTATCAACTTTAGACTGCATTAAAATCAGATATGTTTTGCAGAAAGTTCCATCTTGTGGGATATATTGTGATGTAGTCTGATAAACGTCAACCTATTTTGGAAGAACGTGTTGACTTCATCTTCAGGGTAGAAGAATAAGCCAAGCAAGAAACCAACACGTTGACTTTCAACAGACTACAGAGCATTATATCCAAGAAGATAGAACTGCTGTGAAAACCTCACATTCTACACAGACATGCTTCATTTTTTAATGTAGTGTTCCATCGCAGTACAACTTTGAAGCATATACTAAACAATTTATATACATTTAATTTTTTATTTAGAATGCGTAATAACAGTGACCACTAAAGTCTTATTACTGATGTTTATTCATTTAGTAAGCCTATACAGTTTCGACCTCTCTCCAATTTCAGAAAATATTTTAATGTAAGAGTGAACAGTCATATGTGAATTTAACGTTCATTTATTATAAAGGAAAAGTGTATCACAGTCTTGATTATTTCATTTATCATTTCTTCTGCCACATGTGCCTATTAAGTGTACATCATATACTTTTACAATCCTCTTCCATTAAGTAACTTAAAGATGATACATGGTAGAATGTTATACACATTATCAAAAAACCCGAGTAGGGACGAGGAATTTAAAATTTTTTAACACTGACAATAATGCCAACTCATAACTATGTTCACTGATCAAGTTCTGCTATTACATACGTCACTTATTCCTCAATGATAAGTCACTGAAAACTAAGTTATCAATTTGTAATTTCATATGCTGCATCAAAGTAGTTTGTGGACTTCATAATGGCTGTAGATAATAAGACTTAGATTTACTGCATCACATAATTTATCGACAGTTTCTTGATATACTGCATCATATAATTTATCAACAGTTTCTTCAATGTTCTGCAGCTTTAAACAAACTTATTCTTAAAATGTATAACAGTTTGCACCAATAATGTATTTATATCAAGTAAAATACTGAAGCAAACTGCATATCACATTAAATTTGTTCTTTCGCCACATATTCTAAACATTTTGCCAACAAGTAACAATTTTACAACCTTGATGTACTCATATTTCATTTGTGTTTTAGTGTGAAAAGTTTCTTTAGTAACAAACCATTAACAATTTATTGGAAACATTAAATAATTTTCAGATGAAGTGTTGCATACGCATTAATCTAACATCTATGATTCTATACTGTAATTTTATTCTTCATTCTGGGTTTTTTACGTATGTAATACTTGAGAAAAATCTTTGTAAACACTCTATAACTAGGTTACATGTAAAACATCAGAGAGAAAGAATGGAAGAAAATCAGAGATTCGGGAGCATATCTTTTACTGTCAATACATTCATGAGCCCAAATGTGAGTACTTCTTTTCTTTCCCTGCCTCATCTAATGCTATCCTTAACACAGACTTCATGACTGTTCACTAGAAATTGCATAAGGAAGAAGCAAAATAATTGTCAAATGATGAATTTCTTTTATTGATGAATAACAAGGTCATTCATTCATTCATTCTTTTAAATGGCAGCTGATACTCGAACACCGCGTTAGAAACAAAGCAATAATCAGACCTCAGATTTGGTAGACCAAGAAGCTTTCAAGAATGAGTAATGGAAGAGAGACAAACAATCAAACATATTATAATCCAAATCTGAAGAGGAAAATGATTACCAGGTGGCACCAGTGAAACACACACTTGTGCAAAGCAGAGAGTTTACAAATCAGTAAGAAAAACCTGTATGAGGCTTAAAAAAATACTTCCTGGAAAGTGAAAAAGGGACAGGAATTCAGCAGATCAAATGTCCTGTAAAAATGTTGGCCACTTTACATTATACACCCATTAGTTACAGTAGTCATATGTGAGATGGAATATGAAAAAACATAAAGTATGTATTACAAAAGCAATAAACCAAATTTCAATAGACTCTCAATCTACAGTTTGTGCTAAACTCATTCTCATCTGCCATCTTTATCAGAGTTCAGTTTAACACACATATTTTTGTTGAGTGCACCCATTCTCCCATGAAGATGATTCAACCTTGACCTGTCCTTTCAATAACGTCCATCAGTGAGGAAGTGTATGACTATACAGCTAATAAAGGTACAACATTATTACAAAAAAACCCCATAACATTGTGAAGAAGTCTGAACTCACAATGTCCCAGCTCTAATGCAAATAATAATCTTCAATAGTCTAACAATTTACAATTAGAATCATTGTAAACAAATCTTATCCATGTAAGTTTTGAGGTTTTCACGGTGATGACTATGAAGAAAGTCATCTTCTGGGTTTAGGCGCCGTGTATTCTTCGTTTTGGCCGACGTTTTGGAGGAACGTCGGCCAAAACGAAGAATACACGGCATCTAAACTCAGAAGATGACTTTCTTCAAATCTTATCCATGTTACTGGAAATAACGAGGTATAATACAAACAAATTGCCCTAATAATAATCCAACCCAGGATAAGGTATGTGCCACAATTAACTCATTTTCTTGTCTTATGCACCTAGCTTGTCCAGCAACTTGTTGATGGCACAGTATATTCATTATTCCTGAAGAAAGAATCTCTATGTCCACTTCAGCTTGTTGGTCATAGTTTTATTATTATTATTTCTTCACATTCTTTCACTTCTGAATGTATTTAAATTGGAACACAATGACTAGATTGTATCAACATTTCTCTGATGTAGTCCAGTGAAATATACTGCCTCTTCATTCATTTTTGTTTTATATTTGTTGTCTTAATCAGCATATTCTACAACCACATTTAAATTAGTATCTCTTCAGGACAAAGTCTGGAATGAAGTAGTACTTTTCTTGTCAAACAATACTTAAAATTGTTTGTCAATTCACTGTTATATTAATATTTATGTGGCATATCCAGCCTCATGCACACAACAATTAGTCCAACCTGAATGATACGCAGCATCAAACCAACCCACTCCTTAGAGTAAGAAATAATTACATTTGTCTATACATAAAAGCAGACAATTGTCTATGACTGTGACGAGTGCAAAATTATGTACTATCTGTAACATAATAACTGTTATTAATATTATCCACTCTGATACACCAGTTGGATGCATGGCAAAAATGAATTTTGTGTAACTGGATGGAAATTCTTTAATTTTAAGTACATAAACAAACACTTCCACAAAGCCCATTTCCATCATAGTGAAAAATTACTATTTCTGTGTTATCTTTCACGTAATAAATATGGACCACGAACATTAATAACAAACACACTTAGCCATGACAGATAAATAAGAATTTTGAAGCATGTGGTTTGACTTAGAACTGGGTACTTTAATTCTTGCAATGTACAGTGAGACATGCACACTGTAAACCATGAACACAATTTTCATGTAAATTTGGTGTAATGTGGTACAGCCACAGTAGATGTGATGCAAGGAATTTCATTACAATTTTGAAACCAAAATTATTTGAAGATTCAATAATTTTGGTTATTATCTGTGGGCAATATTTAATAATGTAATGATGTTTCTGTAATGTAAGGTAAAGTTGTCCCTGTGCTTAACTAATTAAGCACTATGTCATGAAAGCATATGGGTTCTATAATGTAAAATGAGAAATGATATATGAAAATCTGTACATAAATGGACTCACTGTCTGGAAGTTTGCTCCAAACATATAATCAGAAGCTTAAAGTATCCTTTTAAGGAACTGCTGGCAATAAAAATGCAAAAGACCCATCCGAAAATTATGTCCTAGTATGGATAGGTACTTAGAAGGACTTATTTCATTCTCTTGGGTTTGACTGTAAAATATGGAAGCATTCCATACATTAATTCAACTTTTCCATATCCTTTCCACTTATTTTCATTTACTGATGACCACTGACACTGAATATCTGCTAATAATTTTTACACAGAAACTGTATGAAAGAAAGGGGTGTTATATGAGAAAGGAGCTTCTTTCTATTGTTCTTCCTCCCTATAAAACTGAAAACTTCCAACAAACCATATAAAACTTAAATACCATGATGCAGCCTATTGGTGTGTTCAAAGCAACAAAAATGTAAAATTAGAAGATAATATTGATCTACATTTACATTTTATGTAAGTAACCAATTAGAAATGTAAACAAATTTAAACTTTTACTTTAAATTTTATTAATAAGGTATGAGTTTTGTGTTCAGAATTCACTTTTCAATCCAATCCAGTCAGTACTTTCATAGGATCATTCTACTTAAGTCTTTTAATTGTAAGAATTTTAAATATGCTAAGTGTCTTTTCAAGTTACAGAAAATTAAATGATCACAATATATACTTAACATGTTTACAAGAAGTAGAATTTTTTCATGTTGACAAAGCAATAGTGACACAGACAGGGAATGGAAGCTGGTGTCACATTACATTTGAAATCATGTTCTATAGCTCAGATTGTTGCGCCCAAATGAAATTCTCTTCTAACAACTGTGGCTACTGACCTCTTTGTTCAGCTAACTCAAATGAAGGGTATGGACATTAAACCAAAGATAATCAGCAGTAAGGTAAACTAATCTGATATCAAATTAGACTGAACTAGATCTACAAAAATGGACATAAATGAAACAACAATTCTGCAGGAGTTGCTGTTGCATACAGCATAAATAAATCCTATTAAATTTCAAATAAAACAAATTATTCTACTAAAAATAAAACAAAATGTTCTCTACTGTTTCTCATTATTTTTTCAGTTCTCTTACATGACTAAAAGTACATGTATGTGGACACTGTTCCTGATGTATACAACACTTACTGAGAGCAAGTTCTATTTTCTTGATATATAGAACAAATGCATGATTCAAGGCTACTTCTGGGACATAATACTGTGAAGATCAACAGAAGTACAACAGTGTTTTAGAGCAATGTATGTCAAGCAAGAAACCAGCATGAAACAGGGGACAGGAAGAGTGAAATCTACTTCTCACCCGTTTCCTGCTGGTTTCTTGATTTGTTTACTCTTCAGTCCTGAAGACAGGCAGTACATTCCTCTCAAACATCAGCAAACTACTAAAGGAATACATGATGAAACATCCCTAAAGAGAGCACTCCTCACAGTTATCACTGTGAGAACCTCTATTCCAACCAAGACTGCTTATTTCTGTACATACATTATTTTGTTGGATCAACAAAGAGTCTTCACAGATATGTCAAAGGCAGTTTCTTTAAAAATCAGGATGTTGGTTAAACTGGTATCACTAATGGAACAGCTGCACTATTTTAATTATGATAACTATTCAAACACAGAATGTATAATACTACAAGAACTGCACCTCAATGAATACTGGAAACATGAAATTAGTGATTCATTTTCCATCATACATTATGAACCCCCGCAATTGCTGTGGATGAAGCTGAATGTTTAGGAGAGAAACCACATAGAGAGAACATACACACCAGAAAATTTTGCTCAAAATTTAGACCGCCACCCATTATTTCTGCAATATTAGATTCAGTAACAACTATATTTTATAAGCTACAGAACACTAGAGGAAAACTGAAACTTCATTCTACCACTGATATCAGGGTTTCACGGTGGTTAATTATTGATGTTCTGTTCTTGGGGTGTTATACCATGTGGATGTGGGAGACCGTTTCAAAGGTACATGCTTCCCCTAAAACATTTGCAACATCTCCCAAAACCACTGGTGTAGCAACCAAAGAACAGAATTAGTGTCAATGCATTCTATAATTTAGAAGCACCTTAATGGAAATTCTTTCAACCACTTAAAGCAGGGTGTCTCCCACAAAGGTATGTCTTATGGACATGTATATATGTAGAAATATTTTGATAACAGAAGGCCTAAGACTACTGTAACTACAACATTTCATTTTCTGTCCTCTTCCCTACCACTGTGCTTTTCTCAGATTCATTCCTTCACTCTATCAAGCACACATGCACCAAAACATATTCAACACTTGCACTATAAATACAATAAATGCTATACTATATATAATATAAATAAAAAACATTATTATACCTTTTTCAATTTATTCATCTCATAAGTTGCCATTTTGTACAATTCAACAGTCTAGTTTTAATTTTTTATTTGGTGTCTTATTAAATATGAAACAGTACATCAAAAATAGTATATGAATACTTAAAATTTAGCTGAAATCATTTACTTTCATTCAGACTGAAATAAAATATAATTATACTACCAGAATTAAATATGCACACTGTTTCTGCAGCCAATATGACAATTCTAAGACTCATCCTTTAGAGTCTTACATAGAACAACACTATACAAAGTTCCCCTTATTGTAATATTCCCTCCTATCATCTCCAGTGTCAGAATTAATCAACTAACAGACACTATATTCTGTACATCTGATGCATGAATCAGTCAAGTTTATTATTTTTTTATGTTACATAGTATTATTTTAAATTTCATATTCTTAAAAGAAGTTGAAATGTCAATACACAATGTTAATGTTGGAAATACATTTTGGTTTAACACAGTCAGAAAATGCTTCTATACAGTAACAGGGTAACTGAGTTTGGCTAATTTCACAGGCTACACAAAGTTACAGGAATATAATTGTATTGTGTTGCTACAGTATGTACTATTTATATCACAAGCAAAATAACATGAAACAGATCCAATAACATGAGATGGGGACTCCAATGTAATGACATGGACTTCAAAACTCTTTTCCAGGAGTTATTTACATCATATTACTTTCTATACTAACTAACATTTTCTGTTTTAGTTTCATGCATGATATTCTTATCAATTCTTGTGTTATTCAAAAGAGAAAGTGATTTGGCCACTATTTATGAGTAACACAGTTACCTTCAAACAGTCATCCCATCTTATATTACTGCTGACAACATATGTCTAGTACAGGACTTACTACATTCTAGCTAGCCTACCTCTGAACATAGTGTAGGCCAAAATGGAAGAATAGTTCACAAGTTTGAGACCAGATTGCTTTACCCTTTCTGGCTGATAGCAGTCACAGTAATTACACCTCCAGGACCAGGTAATGTTGATGAACCCATGAGAAATGCATCCACTTCACGTGCTGCTTGCCTCCCCTCTGATATTGCCCACACGACAAGTGACTGGCCTCGTCGACAATCTAAACACCAGAAATGGAGCAGAGATATTAGCGTTTGTGTGACTGCATTTATATCCTCTACTTTAGCTCTCTGAAAATGAAACGTATTGAGGATAACATAACTGAACAGCAGTTTATTCACCAATGCTGAATCAATTGCTATAGCACTGAGGTTACTTAATTATGAATAGAATTTGACAAATTGTGTATGCCAGATCATCAAAGAGTCTAAAAGTTAAAATCATACCACACTAATTGCAGGTGTCAATACTGTTGCAACAAAGTATCAGAAAATCTAAATACCATAAAATCTTAATCTCATCACTTTTCACAAATAAGCACTGACATTTGTACATCTGATATAAATTTATGCAAACATGCTTCAAATTTGTTCAGGCCATCATGCCATTGTCCAGTATGCTCTCAGGGCACATTTATAGGCTCAGCTGTTTTAAACTTTTGTTTATTTGCTAATCAATCCTTCAAACATACAACAATTTTCACCATACATTTTTATCTGATTCAAGAGGAGTCAATCTGTGTCTTAACATCCATATCAAAAGCATATTAATATCCATAGCAACAGAAAGTTGATAATGCAGACTTTAATCTACTGTCTGGCATGATTTCTTACACCACGACCAGCAGTGAGACATATGTAAGTGACATAAATCAGGATCTGTAATGGTAGGAAGAAAACATCCCTATGCTCTCAACAGTAATAAATGTTATGTCCAATTTCAATATCAGTCATTTATGAGGTGCTACTGAAAAGTTCCTGGAATAGGTAAAAAAAAAAATGCTGGTTTAACTTATTCAATTCTGGCTGCCATACAGTGACCCCATCATTCTTTCCGCACTTCAAAAGCACCATGGAAGTTATTTTCCTTAATGTTGTTGAGTACCGCTTGCAATTCCCTTTGGATGTCAGACACTCTTTCAAAACATCATCCCTTCAGTTTCATTTTCATTGGGAAACACAGCAAAATCACAGGGGCCTAAGTCCAGTGAGTAGGAAGGATGGGGAATGATAACCATGTTGTTGTTAGTCACAAACTCTGTGGTTTTCAGGGATGTGTGGGAGGACATGTTGTGATGAAGGAGCAATGCGGTGCATGTTCAGATTTTCTGTTAAGATCCCCTGGAAAACTCCATAACTGATCCAAAGGGGGTCTGGGAGCTCATGGATTTTTCGGCAACAGTCTTTGTGGATGAGTTCTTAAATTCTTTCAACATTTTCTGTCATCATGCTGGTACTTGGTCGCCCTGAACATTTGTCATTCAATTGATACTCGATTGGCCTTGAAACGTGAATGCCATTGAAAAACTGCTGTCTGACTTAAGGAATGTTCTCCAAAAGTCTCACAAAGCATTCCAAGAGTTTTGGTAGTGGATTTGCCGAGCTTCACACAAAACTTGATGCACACACATTGCTCAATTTTGCCATCCATCACAGACAAAATGAAACAGGAAGTCAAAAAAGCATTTGTGTAAAAACAATGTGTGTTCACAGCACGGCGTCATGTGGCAGACTGATGTAATAGGTTTTCTGAAGTGTGACCTTGGCCTCCTCTCTCATCTTCTTTCACCGAGGCAGTTACAACAATAACAGTCCAGAAACTTTCCAATGCCGCCTCATACTGTGAATGTGGCTGATAATCAGACTTGTTTGCTCACTGCTGTTGTCTCTGGACAGGAACTTCTTGAATTAATGCAACTGCAGACTTTCCCTTGTAACCCTAATATCTCCATCAACTTTCCAAATGGAAAAAGCAAGACACTGAACAAATAATAAAACAAAACTGTACCTCCAGCAGCAAACACTTTTGGAACTGATGTTTGATAATGGCCACTTGGAGTTTGATAGTTGCTTCGTGGGTCCAGAGTCAGGTCCAACTCTGAGGAAATGTACTTCTCAGGACCCAAGAATCCCATTGCAAGAAGCACCAAGTCACATTTATAAACCTGTAAGCAAGAGGCTACCTTTAAAATCTTTGCCACATTCAACACATCAGATGAAAGTATATCCAGATGTCTGGTGCTGCATCTAAGAAAATGAAACAAGTGATTTAAAGAGCACTGAAATTGACTTGATTAAAATCAGCACATAAAGCAAATGACTGACTTGGCAAAAATTGCAAAGGAACAACTGACAAAATAAATAGAGAATATCAGTTCACAGTATTTTACACCATAACAAGGGTGCATCCATGTCAGAAGGATCATATGTGTGAAGATCTTGTGGTCTATGTGGCTCTCAATTTTGTACCAAGGTCTTAAGTTTGAAAGTGGCCAGAATCATAGTTGAACTTTCCTTGCCTCTGATAAAGACACAACTATATGAAAATGGGGTATATCAGGCCTTTGTTAAGGTACAAAACGCACTTTTAGCAGGTGATATTACCTACCAATCACCATGATTCTCATGCTAACATCAGGGCTTGGAGTCTGCTGAGAAACTGACTCTTCACCACTGCCAAAATGCCAAGATGCATGGAAGGTGAAGCAGCTGTCAGCTAAAACAGCAACTGTATCTGACACTATTTTCAGTAACACTGTTGCAAGAACAATTTTCATCTAGTCTTTCATTCAAAGATTTGTGGGTGAGCTGCTTCTAAATATGTATATAGCATTCAACTACATTACTTGCATTATTTGTGACCAACTTCAAATATCATCATACTAATTACAAGTTCACTGACTAGTCAGCGTGATAAAATGAATATAGCAAGAACTGTAAGTAACCAGTTTCCTGTAGACCAATTCTTTTTATTTAATTTTTATGAAGAATTCTCATTGCAAGTCCAGCATGATAGCATATGATAGCATGGCGTTTTCAACCTTTCTTTTTCTTGGCACTACAGCCCCAGCGGGCCTAGGCCTACCTCCATGAACTTTTCCGTTCACTTCAGTTTTTCTAGATCTTACACATTTGGTAGGACTCCTTGGGCGGGTGATCAGCTCGTCGCAAGGCCTCTACCTGTACACAAACACAGAAAAACGCACACACACAAACTAAACATCCATGCCCTGAGTGGGATTCGAACCCATGATCCCGGTTTCCAAGCAAGCAAAGACAGTACATGCCTTAGACCACTTGGCTACCATGACCGGCTTTCAGCTTTTTACACTCTGAAAATTCAAGAGTTAATTACACAATTTCATTTGTACACCCACTCCCAGACTAATACAAGTTCTACCAATACAAATTCAGTTCAACGTGGATTCATAAGGTTGGTGTTAATTAACATGACCGGCTTCTTGGTTTAACAAGATTTTTCCATAACTTCTCCACTACATCGCATTACAGTGACATCTTCATTTTAGGTTTGCACTGCAAACAAAAATTCTGTACCTTAAATAAAAAAAAGGAAAAAAGAAAACATATATGGGAGTTATATAGAATTCAAACAGAGTATTAAATTTCCTGTTAATTGCACAATTTGCTTCAGACTGACAAAAAGTTATATACACCTAAAAGCAATGTAAATGCTGTATAAATGAGTAACTATACACACTACTAAAGACAAGTGTTTTATTTTATGTTCTAATATTGTAAATAGATTTATGATACATATGTATATGTACAGTATTTATCAAATTAAGTGCAATTTACAGCCAAATTTCAAGAAAGAACTTCTGAATACAATCACATATGATGCTGGAATTAATCACAGAGCTACTACCCCAATTCATACAAAAATGCAACACATGTTGTCACTTCTAGTCACACCTCCTGCCAACCTCAAGAAGACGACGCAAAAACTTCAAGGTCTCCGAGTAAGCAACAGCAGCATATCAATACTGTATTTACCTGAACGGTAGAAAGATTCTGAATCTAAGATGACCCCACACTCAGAAATATGTCTCCATATAAAATGTGATTTAAAATATTAATTACAAGCAAACATGGGGAAAATAATAAATATTTTAAAACATCTTATGCATCAGCCAACATCTATACAAGTATACTCTATGCTACTCATATAACAGAATCACCTTTTCTGAGCCTGGAACTTCCTCCATTTTCCAGCGTCCAGTTTCATCTTTTGTCCAGTTCACTGTCACAGATCTGATACCTGCTATATGGCCTTTACCATCATCAACAAACTCCTGGAACAATGCAACATTTCAGATATGAATGCAGTAGGATGTTTGACGCCCAAATGAAGATCAAGAAGATACATATAGGATGGTTATATTAATCCAAAGTACCTGAGACCCTTCTCAATTCTATATTGCTAAATATTATCAGTACTTGCTAACTAAACTTTGCAATGAAAGCTCAAATGCAGACATAGGCAAGGGAAAATGTAATTGTCTTTAAACATTTTATGCAGATACAAAAAGGAAAAAATGTGATACCTTGCTGAGTGTACTGAACTGCCGGGGATCTCGACCAAACTTCAACTGCACTTCCTCATGGCCATAGTCTACCTTGAATACCCTTGGAAACTGTGGCCAAGGATTGTCTTTAGCCCGTTTTCCTGGCGGCTCTGGAAGAATCTCAAATGTAGTGATGGACTTGGCCCCCTGAAACAAAGGATTAAGCCAATCACATAGCTATTGATTTTGAGCATAGATGAACATATTTTAATTCCATCATATTAATTCTGTTCAATGATCTATAATCTTATAGCAATAATTCATCAGAGACCTGTAATTGGAATATAAAGGGATTGTTACATACCTTCTACAGTCCAATCTACTGAACCGTCATCCTCACCTTTCTGACTCATAATCCATTCTGATGAAGCTCTGAGATTTGAGTCATGAAGAATCACAGTCAGTGCTGGCACATAAAGCCTGTTCAGTGACTCTTTCACTGGGCTTGTCACTATTTGTTTAAATGAACTGGGGGTTATTTCAATGCTTCCAAAGTAAGACATAAACAAAACTTGGCTCAACTTAATGACATCTGTAAAAATATTAATGACACTAGGCTCAAATAAAAAAGGATATAAGGAATTCTATATGGTAAACGTTAAAATCATCAAATTGTTTGAAATAAAAAGTGACAGTTCATGCTCATTTAATTGAGTTTCAAAATGTGATAAGTGTTTTAACCAAGTCCCAATATCTGACTGTGTTTTAACTAATATTCACATCGGGAAATTCACATTACACACAGATTCAGAACGTTTGATAATCTTATACCATTGCAAAGTTCACAACAAAAGATATGTCATATGATTAAATATTTACCTGTCTGAGAGATGTGGCAATACAGTCACAGCCAGTATCGCCCCCACCAATTATGATGACATCCTTTTCCTTGGCCAAAAGATGTGGCTGATCCACAACATTGCCCATTTGCTTCTTCTGCCAACTTTCCAGGAATGTCATAGCAAAATAAATACCTTCCAGTTGTCTTCCAGGAATAGGTAAGTCACGTGGCCAAGTGGCCCCAGTGCACAGGAGTAGCGCATCAAACTCCTCATAGAGATCCTGCACCAAGCACAAAAACAAAACAGGAGTAGTGCATCAAATTCCTTATAGATATCCTGCACCAAGCACAAAAACAAAACAGGAGTAGTACACAAAATTCCTTATAGATATCCTGCACCAAGCACAAAAACAAAACAGGAGTAGTACATCAAACTCCTCATAGAGATCCTGTACCAAGCAAGAAAAAAATGCTGCGAGTTTTAGAGATCTGAAACCTCTCCTTACTATACATAACAACTCCTGATATCAATTAATTTTTTCAAAACTAATATAGCGTGACATGTTGACCCCTACCTCCCCAGCTGCACGTAGCGGTAATGTAGCGCTCGCGTAACAGGTGAGTAATCACCCCGCACTCTCCCCGCGGTGACGTCACGAGCGGAGCCGAAGTGAGCCGAGCGGAGCCGACGTTAGCCGAGTCCCCGCAACCTGGTCGCTATGCAACGCGAGTCAACAGCGGTGACGTCACCAAGGGGTAACAGCGTTGCTAGGATATACGCAAACACGGACGCGTCACCGCTTCCTACTGTGACGTGGCAACAGGCACCACTGCCGCTATATAAGGGAACTGCACAGCAGCTACGAGTCAGTTGTAATGTGACAGTCGCCGAGTGTGTTATCAACAGTTCTCAAGGTAGCAGCCTGTGAGTGTGCGATAACTAAGGAGTCAGCGAGTGGAAGACTTATTGTGTGCTTTTGAGACTTAGTGAGTGCTGTAGGACAGTTATACTTGGAGTGTGTAATTCAGGGAGACTTGTATAGCTCCCGCGTTATTAATACGTGAAGACTCTTGAAGATAGTGTTAAGAGATTTTGTTGTAGGGTTTGTAAAGAGTGGAAACCCGTAACATTGTTATCATTAATTGTAGCCGATAGTTGTAGATTGTTGAATAAACCAGTTAACAATCCGAACGGCGTCCTCAGTAACGTAAACACGTTACAATATAAAACTAAGACATATGCATTCAGATCACATATGTGCACAGCGTATGTGTGTGCGCATACACACCCACAGAGCTGTCCAAAGTTGCAACAGATGTGTATGAATATGAGCATCCAAAGTGCGAACACGAGTTTTTATCGAGGAAAAACACATGCTCAGTGTTGAATATCATTTTACATGTAAAGTAGGCATGTGTAAATCTCTAATACTTTAAGACTAAATTAATAGGGAGGGGGATCTAAGGCTCCACTTTAAAGCTGCATATAAAGTACAGTCAACTCTCGATTATCTGGGATAATGGTGGGGATGGAAATCATGATTAATCGAAAACCCGGTTAAGACAAATTTTATTAGAAGTAGTACTGTAATACTGTACCTTCATAATACTATAGGCCCACCTGTATTTATATTTTTCAACCTCATTTTTATGTCATCTCATGGCCTATTTAATACTTTTTTTACATTACACTGAAGTATGAATTAGTTATTTCAATCACAGTCTTCAACAACATCCAACACTTTTTACGAATATTCACACTTAACACTTAAAAAAATTTAATATTGTCGCTTACTTTTTCGCGGCATTTTCCTTTTTCTGTTGAATACTTAATACAACATGCTTCCTTTTACACCCTGACATTTTGCTAATGCATTTGAAGATCGATACAAAGATACTAACTGGGGCGATGTATCTGTCCTTGAAACTTTCCACAAATCCTTGTGTTCTTTCACCCCTACTCTAGAACATTGTGTTAGCATAACAGGACCAAAGAATGCAGAGCTCGGTTCACACTAGTGCAAAGATAGTGTTACAACTCGCCATGTGAAACAAAAGTGAATGAATAAGCCTCAAAAAAGCCTCAGTAGCCCCAGTTAAGCCGCAAACCGNGTGTGAAACAAAAGTGAATGAATATTAAACAAATATAAGCCTCAAAAAAGCCTCAGTAGCCCCAGTTAAGCCGCAAACCGGTTAATAAGCCCCCGGATAATCGAGAGTTGACTGTATATCTCAGAAGACTTTGTCATATATCAGACAACATGACAAAGAGATGCTGCTTTTGAATCATCTGTGAATATTTAGTCCCAGATGGTGAAATTGACTTAGAAGTTGAGACATTTCTAGGGTGTTAATGGCTCATCTGTATGTGTTTACACACTAGTGGAATCTCCTGTGTGGTCACTGATGCATTAATTTCCACATCTTACAGAGAGGAGTGAACAAATATAATGGTTGCAGTGTGGAGAAGAGAGGAATCCATATCTGAAATTCATATACAGAGACATTTCTGATACTATCTACAGCAAGACAGAAGTGTACCTTGGCTGAAATATCCTTGCCAACATTAATGTTTGTTTTGAACTCAATGCCTTCCTTGGCCAACAGACCAACTCTTCTCTGGACAACTTCCTTGGACAACTTCATGGTTGGGATACCATACTGCAGCAAGCCTCCCACACGATCATTTCGCTCAAACACAGTCACCATGTGCCCAGCCTGAAAAATGATACCATGATAAAATATGGTTTTCTACTTGTAATGTCACCAAACATTGTTAATAAGAGCCTCAACACTTTTATGAACTGAAAATGGAGTTTCAGACAAAACTTAAAATAGAACTAAAGATGTATAAACATTTTCTAGAAATACAGGCCCTCATATTTTGCAGCCTTGTGCCCAAAGGCAAAGAACACATAAAGTCACATTTCCCTCGGATATGGTTAACAGTTTCTTTGAATTATGATGGATTTTCAATTATCAAACATTAATTCAATGAGCGTCTATTGTATTTTCAAATTTCAGTCCAGTACCTTGTTCAGTTGGTGAGCAGCTGCCAAGCCCGATGGTCCCGATCCAACAACAGCCACTTTCTTTCCTGTCCTAACAGCAGGGGGTTCTGGATGAATCCAGCCTTGTTCAAATGCATGATCAATGATGGCACATTCAATGTTTTTGATGGTCACTGGTGGTTCACTAATTCCTAGCACACATGCACCTTCGCATGGTGCTGGACACACTCTCCCAGTAAACTCTGTACAGAGGAGACACAAAGAAGAAAATTGGCAAAAGTTGTTATTTATGTTGAATTTATAAATATAAAAAAGTCATCTACTGATTAAGGTTTAAGAAAGTACCCTACAGTAGCTTCTACCTGGGAAGTTATTTGTTTGCAGCAGTTGGTTCAGAGCCTCTTTCCAATTATTGTGGAATATAAGATCATTCCATTTAGGGATGATGTTACCAAGGGGGCAGCCATGAGAGCTCTGACAGAATGGAACACCACATTCCATGCAACGTGCTGCTTGCACACGCAACCCACTGCGGACATGTCCGAAGTTATAGATTTCTTCCCAATCTTTAAGCCGCTTCTCTGCAGGACGATACATGCCTGTCTCTCGCTTGTACTTGACGAAGCCCCTGCAGACAGAAGCAAACACTGGCTTTCACTGGTATAATAAACAGAAATATTCAAAATGCATTTGTGTTTCAACAACCCATTTGAAATAAATTTCGTCTTCATGTCTCAATACTGTAATGTGAAATCATGAGAGCTATATTTCTAATGAAAAATGCTGATAGGAATACAAACAACACTGTCAATTAAAAGCATGAACTTAACTAAATTCATTGGTTTGAACTGCCAGTATAATAAAAATACTTCTCTTATGGGAGTTAACTTTCATTGCATTTGTTCATCTCTTTTTAAGCTTAACTTTTGTTTTAATCTGTACTTGCTGAAACCCCAACTTTCTGAAAAGAGTGTTTCCTTCAGTCTGAATCTCTTTCTTCTTATTAAGGGCAACTTATTCATAGATAATCCTTACGATGATGATCTGATAATCATTTTGTCAAAAGATGGTAGTTCAGTTGTACACAGTGTCAGACTACCATTCCTATGATAATACAGTAACAAACTTACTGAGCAATGTTTTATTTGAAAATTCCTGACAGCAGTGAAAGCTAAAACACAGAAAAGTTGTGCTGTGGACTCATAGCATGGCAAAAGGAGAATCATCTTTCAGTAGTGTCAAAATGGTGATGTTGGGCCCATCCTGACTATTTCAAGGACTATCACACCAAGCTGAATTATTAAGGCAAAGAAAATTCCACCCCCACACTGCACAGGCATTACAGGACTTCCATACAAAATTTGATTAAAACTGTGTAAATTATAATAATTTTGGTCCTACCATACATTTATTGTGAATCTGAAGCCACAGCTCTACTATCTTTAATTGATTTCAATCAATAAATCTTCCACCTCTCAGGATTTCAGTGTAACAGCCCATAGAATTATAAAAAATTAATTACAATTGCTTGTCCAAATTTAGTGCAGGTCCATCAGAGTACATGTAATTGAAAATAGTCTGGCAGTTTGGCTCCTGTTACATGCAGAAATTTCTGACAAAATTAACAGCTGGTTCTAGAAGGGAATCTAAAAATTGCATTTATTACTAGGAGTCAGGGAATAATATCACAGAGACAAATGAAATATTTAAGTTCAATTTCATCACTAAAAGTCACTATACTGCATGGCAAAATGGGTGAAATAATTACAAGTCACACACAATCAGCACATATTAACTTGTTCATGTATTATGAATAAACTGGCAGTGCTTTTAAACTTCTGGTACTTTCCCACATGTGCCAGAGGTGGGGGAAAGGAACTAAGCCTTCTTGCATTTGGAAGGTTTGAAGAAAAGGAAGAAATAATTCAAATATTAATAATAAAAAAGATATTTAAAAATTATTCAGGCATTCTGAATGCTCTAGGGTGATCAGTAAAATAGTATGAGCCCCCATCAGTGCTCATGTACTTGTACTTGCCTTGTTTTATCAAGTATCTTCTCAAGTCGTTTCTTTTCAAAAGCCCCATCTAACACCGATTCTTCAATATCTCTGACTTTGGAGTCATTTAATTTGATGTCATTCCCATTGACAGCTTGCTGCACCTTCTCTTGGGCTGCTTCCTCAGCCAACTGTCGCAGTGCACGTTTGTATTCATAGGGAAACACCTGAATATAAAAAGGTTTCTCATAAAACCACATTATTTACTACTGCAATTGGTATAAAATTGTTCAATTGTATTCCACCACAACATAAATTAGGCATAATTCATACTACTATAGCTATGAATAGGAATGCTTATATTGTGTATGGCTGAAGAGCAATAGCAATTTTCATTTTAAAGATGTCACTGTTACAAATATCTTTCGTAATTCAACTCAATAGAAACAATTTGACATAATATAATATACATAAAATTGTAAAAGTTTTAATACTTTAAAATACCCCTGAATGTGGCTGAAAAAAGAATAATGGAAACAATCATTCAATGATTAAATCCGTATACTGCAGCAAATGATTTTTATTGAGGCGAGCTGAAGAATAATAGCAAACCTGACACGTGTTTTCACTTCATTACAAAACATGCATAAAAGAAGAATATTAGTCTCTGTGTATTTATTCTTAATGCCATTGTACCTTGACAAATCTGGAAACTGGTGCAGGCCACGTTTTTAGCAAATCCTCAGCAATAAGTGATCCTGTTTTCTCTTGGAATTCCTTCAATAAACTCTCCACATAATTGATATCTTCTTCCAGTTCAAGTGGCAATAACTCTACCGTCTCCATGTTACATTTCCTATGACAAAACAAAGCATCAAATATTATTTCTTTTTGGTAAAAGCTATCTCTGTAACAGGCCATGAAGGCCCATAGGGCTGCGAGAAGTTCAGGCTCCAACATTTTCTCTAGACCATCGGTTCACAGATGGCGGTAAGGTTGTCAGCCTTAAGCACTGGCTGCAATTTACTTCCCAGGAAGGTTCCTGGTACTCGTTTCTGTTAGAGGCTGAGTCGACCTCATGGCCATAGTGTGGCTGGAAAGATTAGTTCAATTGAATAAATCTACCTCACTGGGACTCGAGCCTGTGACCTTTCGACTTGTAGTATAGTGCCCCCACTTCTTTTTGGTTGTCATACTAAAATAATTACAATAAAAATAAACCCAAATACTATATATAAGTGAGACTTACTCTCCACAGGAAATAAATACATTGGAGGAACATATAATAGGAACATTTCTCACCACTGCAACTTCAGAAAACAAAACATTACAAGAAAGAAGCTGTCTTTGATTAAAAGCAAAATAAACTCAGGGAGGAAAATTTGTTTACCTTGACCTCTTCTCATCGAACAAACTATAAGTTGAAGTACAGTTACTGTTGTACTCACTCTCTGATATAAACACAAAACTTTGGCAGGTCAGTAGAGGAAAGAAGTAAGAGAGAATATTAAAAAAATATGCATAGGAGATCTTAAAACAAGGAGAAAGAAGTGAACAATTTGTATGGATTACACTGGATACCAGGTTCATAACAGAAATATTTATCTGACCAACATACTCAATATGCATCTTACACTATAGATTATTCAAAATTCAGGGGTGTAGCACTACTTTACCTCTTGAAAGAACCATCTACATCCAGAACATATGCGATACCACCAGACATACCAGCAGCAAAATTGCGGCCTGTCAAGCCCAAAATCACAGCACAACCACCAGTCATGTATTCACATCCATGGTCACCCACGCCCTGTCAACAAACAATTTTTAAATCTGACAATGTAATTATTTAAGTTTTATATACCAATGCTGTCAGTAACTCAAAATGTACAGGGTCAGATGATGGGATGATTAGTGACTAATGAATTGGAAAAACTGTGGAAGGATGCAGTCATGGCATAATCTTAGGCTTTATCCCAGCATCTGCCTCAAAGGACTGAGGAAAACCAAAGAACGCCTCAGTTGGAATGGCCATTCTCTAGACGAGACTTGAACTGAGACATCCAAGGTATTAAACACTCAAACATGCCATTCAGTAAATTTTACAAGAGGTATATGTTGAATGTTTGTTATCATACATCATGTAATACATAGTCTTACAGTAACAATAATAGATGCTTATAGACACTGTGTAGCAGAGAAAGTACGGCTAATACTTTCTAGAGCAAAGGCTCAAATGCAATGATAATAAAACAGAGCTCTACATATTTCAGAAATTCTTTGACTTCCCTTTTAATTTTCACATTTTTAATTTCTGATCTGATTTTCATTTTTAGTTTCTAAAGTTCCCTTCACACATAAAAAAGTAAAGAAAGTAAAAAAAGTAAACCTATCCCTGTACCAGGCCGTGAAGGCCCATAAGGTTGTGAGACGTTGAGGGTCACACATTATCTAGACATTCAGCTCAAAGATGGAGGTAAGGTTGTCAGCCTTATGCATCAGCTGCACTTTACTCCCCAGGAAAATTATTTAATGAATTCCTGGTATTCATTTCTGTTAGAGGCTGAGTCGCCCTAAGGCCATAATGCGGCTGGAAGGATTAGGTTAACTGAAAAAAATCTGTTACAGAAATAGTAAATAATAGAACATTATACAATTTACCAACATTTCTATAATTCAGTTAATTATGGAGTGTGAAAAAACAATTCTCTTCTTAAGATATTCAGAAAAACAGATCTCTTAATATTAAAAAATTACTCTTGCCTTGTTTCACATTTAACAATACATTCAGTATGTGCAAAACGTTTCTGAGCAACTGAGCTATTAGGGATTATAAAAGCATTTAAATGCAAACAGCATACTCTCACATATTTGTGTGGGATGTGTGACTTATAGACAGGTTTTGGATTGGATGATTGGATTTATTGCACTTTACACACACAACTCATAATTACAAGTAATAGAGCACTATTGATGATCTATACACTTTGCAGTTCACCACTGCACACACACTATGGTTCTCAGTCTTCCCTGTCATATCCTTGCAACAGATCTGTAACAGTCTCACTGTCATTGCAGCAGACATGCAGTATTCCTTGCACAGCCTATTTTTTTTTTGTTCCATCATCTTTGACTGCCATCCCTGAAGACACTCTCAATTCTCAACTAACTGCTCACTTGGAACTCTGGAACTCAAGTCAATTCTTCTGCAACTGCCAACTATGGAGCTCAACTCCATTCTTCTGACAACAACATCCAACTATCTTAATTCTGATTCTAGCTGTGTGAGATCCTCGTTATATAGCCTCAGGGTGGCGACACAGAAAACATGACTTCCTCTGTTGTTGCATGTTGAGTCATTGCTGCAGGGACATGTTTACGGCACAGTTGTGTAGCAAGAAGCACAGAACAGGCCCACATAGAACGTTGCTTGCAACATCTCTTCTATTGTTGTGCGACATCACAGCATATATGACACATTCCTCTGCTGTGTGTGTATGGGAAATTACCTAGCAAGAGCCATTTCTCTGTGTCCAAAGTTCTTGCTTTGAGCAAATGCACCACATTATCTAATGAAGAGCAAGAAACTTAAGGCAGGATAGGTAATCCTGTTAGGATTTCAACCAAATTCCTGTCAAATATAATGGAGGCACATCTTAACATTGAGTACAAAACAAAAAGAGAATTAAGGTCATCTAACATGTCTACTGCATTAACTGCTCACAATAAAATAGCCATTTTCCAATGCATTAGTGTGTGTCAAAAGATTAAAAATCACTAAAAGCTGATTTTGTCATAATATTTATAACATCTATCAGCTTTCACAGCAATTGAATGCGATGAAGAATTATAGATTTATTTTTATTTTGAATATTCTGCCTCATTCTAAATTAATCCTGGAACTAGACTATCCACGTATTTCAATGAAGCAGAGATGATAAGAAACAATCACTCAGATCCAAGAATGAAGAGTTAAAATTTCAATTTTCTTTTTCTGGATTAAGCAGTGTTAAGACTCCATCCACTTTTCTTCTTTTAGTCTGCTCCTCGAAAAACAGGTTGGGCTCTAAGAGCAAACTACACATATGCACATGTACAAGAACACATACAAACACACAATGAAAAGATATATCACCCATCATGTAAGTTCCTGATGATGAAGGCAGAGGCAGTACCCAAATGTTGAAAACTGAATTTCATATTGACACAGCTGATCACCTAAGAAGACTTCACTATGCTACAACATCAATATCAAAACTTAAGACTTAACTCAAAAAAATCCATGACAAATCCAGAAATTCTGGATGCATGGTCACACTGTTTGCAGTCTCTCCTATTCTATGTTTAAATTATGTATCTTTGGGTGTATGTCATACCATGAGTAAGTAACATTACAAAAGAAAAGTCCTGTGTGTTGAAAAAAGATCTTCAGCATGACAATTTTGGTTCCCATAACATGCTGAAAATAAAATCTAGTAACTTTCTAATGACAATGTAATGCTCTATGTCACTGTCTAATAAAATATAAACCGAGATGTCTTAGACATACGAGTAATATACTCAGCACTAACCTCTACAACAGCCACTGCTCCAGAATTTCGAACAGAGAATCTCTCTGCTGCGATGCCCCTGAAGAATGCCTTTCCACTTGTGGCACCATATAAGCACACATTGCCAACAATTACATTGACTTCTGACAAGAAGTCTGGAGAGGATGCTTTTGGAGGATAAATGATGATTTCACCACCACATAATCCCTATTAACAATTGACCTCATATAAGCAAAGACCAAAAAGTGGAGTAATATGAGAAAATTTCAAATGTAGGAAATTTCACTCATCTGGCTACTAACACCACTAACTTGTTTATGAAATTTGTATTGTAGTGATAGTACTGTGTAAAATGTTCAATGCTTGTAATAATTCATAAAATTCTTGAAAAATTAAATGTGCATGGAAGTGGTTGCAGTCAATTTTTGCACCAGTATGTATTAGGCCAACAGAAGTCAGCCTGAAATGATCAATCTGTATTTTTTTTAAACGTTCCCTTCAAAAAATAAAGAAAAAATCTTACAGCCAAGATGACAAGGGCAATAACTGACAAAATATATTATTAAAAATAAATAAACTATAGAGAATGACTTGCTATGAATGCCACTCTATGCCATAGTATGTATGAATCAACTACATAGACAAGGGAACAGTTACCAGTCCTTTACTTGAAAGCATTACATACCTTTCCTACATAATCATTGGCATCTCCTTCCAGAGTGACATGAATTCCCTTTGTCATAAAAGCACAGAAACTCTGCCCTGCAGACCCTGTGAGCCTCACACTGATACTGTTTTCTGGCAATCCATCATCACCATGCCTCCTGTGCAAGGAACATGGTCACACCATCAGACATCACATAGTGAAGCAGCAGCAGACAATGATCTATTTTCTATAACTGTGGATATTGCATTACAGATTATTGTAACCTAACCTATAAATTTAGACATACAAAATATATCCACAGTTCAAATTCAGCTAATTCTTAAAAAATGAATTCAATAGAAAAAAATATCACCAATCAATATGTATTTTTCAACAGATTTCAAAATATTAGAATATGTATCAGCTATAGAAACCACTTTACTCATTGTTACTATTATTTTTATAAACTAATTAAAGGCCTAAAAGAAATACTTTATCACTGAATAAAAAATATAGTTATTTATATATATGTAAGTGGGTCAAAACAATCCACTTTAAATTTGTGTTTAGAAGTTCTGAATGAAATGATAAATTATAACTGAATCAGAAACTTCACAAAGTTACTGTGCTTCAACTTATGGTCTTATGAACCTTCTTGTCCTCTGCCTGCCCGGAGAGGTGAAGGAATCCACTTCTTAGGTGGAGCACTCAGGAGGCTACTCCCAAAGATAGGATGAAGGCAGAGGGGTCCTACAACTTAAGGTGAGCTCCGAAGCAAGGTTGGGGCCTGGTATTCTCCACACTCCCGAAGACTAAACTTCAGCTTCGATCTGTGCACAGAAAAATCTGCACCCAAGATCTGGCTGGGGATACAACCCAGGACTCTCTGAACAAGAATTTGGAGTCTTACAAAAGATAATCAAGTCCCCCAAAATAAGGTTACCAGAACATGTTGCACAATGACAAAACAAAATACAAAACTTCATACTATTGCTATCATTAATGCATAGAAAACTGTACAATCATTTTGTAACATGTGTATGTATACACCTTTTGTATCTTACAATTATAAACTGAATATTCTATTGAAACTGGTTAAAACAAAGAGTTCACATTTGTAACATATGGAAATATGGCCAGCACATATATATATTTATGAACACAATTTGAAACATACATGGAAATATGGTAACTTAAAGTCGATGCAAATGCACGGTCCTCATTAGTGATTTTCATTTCAATATCAACCCTGGGTTTCACTCCTTGCAAAACTGGAGCAGCTGCTTCTATCAAATCATTGTCCAGTCTCTTCTCCAGCTGGAAGTCCTGCAAAGAAAAATAAATCATACTGCTTATTTCATGCCCATTTTGCCAATTTCAGATTATAAGGTTACATAAAGATGCAATACTGTACAATGTAATATAAAATAACAAAATATAAAAACTGTAATATATTTAAACATTACAAGATATAATTCAGTACAGTACAGTACAGTGTAATGTAACATAACACAATCCTTCTATATACATAAGAAAGTTTTATAACAGTGAAGAGAAAGCTTGAAAATTATGTAATTTTGGATCATCATAACAATGAACAGATGCTGCATAAACAATACTGAACCAGAATTTACACACCTGTCTCTGTGAACCTCCAACAATGTTAACACCAGGTCGCATATGAAGCGCATTCTTCAAGATGAGGCTGAAGTTGAGTGTTTTGGCTTTTGGGTTTCCAGTGTCATTTACTCTCAGAAGATCTGTGCGTCCAATCAGGTCTTGGAATTTTGTGATTCCTAGACTTGCCATATGACCTCGAATCTGCAATATAAGTAAAGAATAAGATGTCACTTTCAAAGGCATCCATGGGGTACATTACCTTGGGTGTGTCACATGGAGCTATTACATAGAGAACTGAACTGTGAATAGATTGCAGTTTGTACCATAATAAGACACTGACAAGAGAGAATTAAGCATTCTGAAGGTATCTACTGTGTGTAGATGATCCTTCAGACTAGACCGTCACTTGTCAATAAATATAACCCAGTTGAGGGAAGTTATTCTGAATTCACTAGCTCAGCAGCTCACTTAAACATGACACCAATGATGGTTTCAACACTGAACTTCGTGTGCAGGTAATAATCACATTATATATGAGCAAATTATGAAGTAAATACAGAAAAGAAGCTTTGAAGCAAATTATCTCACCTCCTCTGCCAACATGAAAAGATAGTTGATTACATGTTCAGGTTTGCCTTCAAATTTCTTCCTGAGGACAGGATCCTGCGTAGCAATACCAACAGGGCACGTATTGAGGTGACACTTTCGCATCATAGTGCATCCCATGACAATCAGAGGCGCTGTGCTGAAGCCAAATTCATCTGCCCCCAATAGTGCAGCCACAACAACATCAAAACCTGAATACAGAATCCACCATACCCATTTGTTTCAATTGCATTTAACAGGTATATTCTCACACATTAAAATTAATTTAAAGAATCTAGTTCAGTGAAATTTAATTTGAACCATCATAGTTACTGCCACAGTTCTGTTAGATCAGTGACAATTTTCATATATGCACGAAGGTTACCACAAGTTTTAAAATATAATTTGCAAAATTAAAATGTTACTTCCTCATAATTATAAATTAGTACATGTAAATGCAATAAGTTGTTACTCATTACATATCTTAAATATCCCTCCATGCAGACGTTGAAAGCATGCCACAGAGAAGGTATCTACTTAGTAAGCTGTTTTGTGTATCTTTATATCTGCCCAGTTTGCATAATTATGCCTTTCCATCACCTCCTATTTCCTTCACTTACAAGTATACACTTTCTATTTAAATAATATTGCTGTTATAAGGATAACTCTCCTTAGAACATATGTTCAGCTGTCTCTTAGAATGGAATTCTGATGTCCCAGATGAAAATCATTAACAATGATAATTAATATTTTTAATTATGTCCTATATCAATATTACCTAGCTACTGACACAGTGTTGAAAAACGATATGACAAAAAGTTCTTCTCAATGCAGACCACAAAGAAGTTGATAATATGACTCCTGTAACTGAAAAATTAAAAGTGTGACTACCTACTACTTTTAAAGTAACAATATGTATTACACAAATACCTACACATTAATGTCATTAAGATTTAATGATTAGTTTTCTATACACACTTTCAGTGAACTTTCATTCTTTAAAAAGTGGATGCAGGACAGAAGCAGTACATACTGTATATAAAGAAGCTTGGATTGAATTTATTAGGCCATTCATTTTAACAAACATGGAACAGAAGTCACCCTCACCTGTACGTATCTGTCCATCAGCCTGAACTACAACCCTTGAACGAAGATTGTTTAATACAAGCACCTGGTGTGTCTCAGCAACACCCAGCTCCCATGGTAAGCCAGCATTCTTGATACCTGTCCATGAACTGGCCCCAGTACCACCATCATGACCTGAGATCACAATGTGCTCTGCCTTTCCCTGAAGGAACAAGTACTAAATTAAAGAGGACACAACAGTGTTTGTGTATGCTGAATGAGCAAATGATTGCAGATCAAGAACATTATGGTTGCACCTCAACCGAAAAGATTACTAGAAGATCCAAGTTCAAACTCAGGAGAGACTGAATTTTATTGTATCACTAAGAGTAAAGTATACTGAAACAATGGTATTTGTGAAAATTAATCTTCCGCAAAGTGAGCTTCACCTTTACATTATCATCCACTGAGCACTCTTCTACTCTAAACATGGAGGTAGCATGCTGGTATCTATCTAACAAAATGCATGGCCTCACATGACCATATTTTTGACTGTACTAAGCTTCACCAAGTACTAATTACATTTGCCAATCACAGTGTCTGCGCAGCCTAAGGCATGAACTGCCTTAGGGGCTAGTGGATGAAGTCATATGTTTGCTTGGCTTGGTCTGGGTCCCTTGAAATGTCAGTAATTTTAATTAACTCATACAGCTGATAGCCTAAGGAGATTTTATTAACATTAGCCATCATGAAAGCTTTAGATCCTACCAATTATTCTAATTCTAAATTCTTAGAAAATTAGCCTGCAATAAAAAGCAATCATTTTATACGAGGTTAAACAATAAACCTGAATAGATGTTTTGTGCAACAACTGACAACACTAGCGGGTTGGAGCATATCAGATCACAGGACTACACAATACAGCAGTGTTATTCAAACTGACATTCATTCATTCATTCATTCATTCATTCATTTCCTTTACTTTCCATATAGCCATACAGGTAGAAAACCTAGGATGTGGAAATAGTCCCTTTGATAATAGATGTGTCCAGATACATATAATAAATTACATGAGTTACATAATTAAAATCACATACATTAGTCAACTAACATAGGTAATAAAATAAAAAATAAAAAACTTAATACAATTTTAATTAATAAACATAATTTAAAATGAACATTATTATAAAACTAAAATTAATAAAATTTCACTCCAATTACCCAAATTAACTGAATTAAATGCATTATAAATTTACACACTTATGACCAATTATCTTTCCTTCTTTCTATATTTAATTTTCCCATAAATCAAAATACATTGATACAGGACTCGTCATATCACAATACTATCAGCAAAAAACATATACAGGCAATTCTACAGGTAAACAATACATATAAATCATGCTTATCAAAATGAAAAGCTGCATAAAAATCAAGACAAAAGATTACATCAAACACGCAAAAAACCGTATCAGATCAGCAATCAGATTATAAATTATTTGTAAGAAGCAAGGTTTTCCATTATTCTCCGATCTAGATATTCCCGCAATGAGTAAAAGGGGCCAATATGGAGACATTTTTTTTAAGGCATGTTCAAACTTATCAACATCATTTGTCATATTCTTAAGATTCTGTGGTAAATTATTAAATATCATAATCCCGGAACAGTAGACACCTTTTTGGACTTTAGTTAATTTATAAGTTGAATGATGTTGAATGATTGGAATGGAGGTCTTTGTGGATGCTTTGTTTATTGCTAAACATATGTCTCTTCCTGCCCCATGGGGCCATGGAAAATCTGACATTAGCAGAAATGACAAGCCCATAACTGAACAAATTGAGAATGAAACCTACCAAGACCATAACAGTTGCTGAAAATGTTCTCTGGTGTTGTCAGGGAAGTGTTCAAGACAGTACCAATATCATCATTACTGAAGGGATATCAAAATTCTGAGAACTTCATGACAAGAAACCAATGAAGCCAGTGATAGGCTTGAACATTATCCATGAAAATTCCTCAGATGATATGCATAAGACATCAAGGTTTACAGTTTCAAGTTTACTTTATTAAAGAAACTCAATATGTAGATAATGAAGCAGAATATATCCAGCTGTGATGTAACGTGCATAATACGTTGGGCTATAGGCATGTCTACTCCATTAGAAGTGTAAGCCTCTGTAGCCCCAGTGAACAGGAGGAGAGACAGACTTCTGTCTGAGCACCTAAATAATTTACAGGAACCTCTAAGGTGATCACATTCTCCATTTCTTAGGTCATTTTATAGCAGTGTATTCAATATGGAAGTGATCATAGTCATATAGATACACTGTGAACAAAGATGAGGTAGTATTGCAAATGGTTCTAAGATGTTACCAAAATGTTCATCCACAAAGATCTTGACAGTTTACACTAGGCACTTCTTGGATTTGAAGCAGAAATGGTAATAGTAGCATAATGTTCTTTCATTCAACTGAATAACATGCTATGACTTTCAAACAGTTAAACTCGGTTAACGCTCACTCTGCGATAAAATGCATATTTGCAGTGGAATATCTTTGTATCTTTGCAAGATCTTTCATATAGACTATGAATTACCAACACATACAACAAAACTGTGTGTAATACCTCACCTTAGCAACTCCTGAAGCTACTACACCAACTCCAACCTCTGACACTAATTTAACTGATATCCTGGCATTAGGGTTGGCACACTTCAAATCATAGATGAGTTCGGCCAGATCCTCAATGGAATATATATCGTGATGTGGAGGAGGAGAGATGAGACCTACCCCTGGCACAGAATGTCGTGTGGCTGCTATTTCCTTGGTTACCTATATTATAAGACACATGGCAAGATTACACAAAATCAATACAAATCACATAACATAAGAGTCCTAGTTATTTTTATGTATCATGCCATATTTTAATTCATTACTAACATTTGATGAAGTACATTTTGGGTAATTGCTTCAGCATTAATTCTTCCCAATTATCCTGGCTAACAACAGGGATAAGCTGCACAAATGATTATAAAAAAACAAGGAGAAAAGATATTTTGTTTTGTATATATACAAAATGTCACAACACATTTAAGAATTTTTCATACACTAATATATAACAGACTTTCCTTAATATCTGTGTGTGTACCCACCTTATTCTTTAGACATACAGGTTTCCCACAGTAACTTCCTCAATATCTGAGGCTCATAACAATGTATCAAAAGAAAGAAACATGGACTCCTTACATTCTTACATTGGCAAGTTACAATTTCTGAGAAATTGTCATGTCCCTTCAATCATTTCCATTGTTACCACTAAATAATCCTATTCAAGACAGGAAAATAAAGCCATCCTATTTCACACATCTTCATATTTGTGAACATGAGTAATTACATACAGAACTATTTATGGGCCATGGGACTTGCTTCAAGAGCCTCAGAACTATAAAAATAAACCAAGCATAAATGAACAGGTAACACAAAACTGAACAATCCATAGATGAATAATCACAAGTAACTGTATCTCCAGTTCATATGAACTTTTTCAAAACAGTGAAGTCAAAATCAGGCTACTTAAGATAAATGTTTGAGCAATGTACCAGAAGGAAAAAGGATAATATGTTTGACAATTGAGAGAAAAAGAAAATAACTAAAGAGATTTTACAATACACCTGTAACTTAGAAAACACCAAGACTAGTTTTATCTGTCCTTACATTGTGCAAATGAAGGTACAAGTTACATTCTTTGTGACACAATATAACCTTCTGTTTGGAAGAATCAAGGCAGAGGAAAAGTTAACTATGATACAATGAAGAATGGTTAGGTCATCAGATATTTAATGATGCTTTATCAATTGCTGAAGCTATATGCTGTAATGAAAGTCTGTATAAATATATGGGGGGCAAGTGTATGCTTTCTTCAGTGATCCTAAGAAATGATAAAATAAAATGCTAGTAAGGAGTACTATCTTCTGGGATATATGCCATGCAGTCCATTGAGAGTCAGTGGCATAGCTTGCCACCTTTTGTGCTAGTTATTTTGCTTGGCTTATTGGACCCTGAAGATGGTGGTGATACATTCCTCAAAATTTTTGGTTGACTTTCAACAGACCACCTGACGTTACATCCCAGAAAATAATATTCTTCATAACCAAAGTTGTGAGAACCTCAAATCCTACAAGATGGAAGTAAATTACACACTAAAAATTCTGATATTACTGAATTACAAGAATATAACAGCACTAAAATCTTCTGGGGTGATTAGCTGTACCAGTGTTGAGCCAGATACTGAGACAGTTGACTGCCCATGAAGATTTCAGTGTATTTATTTTTGTGAAGTTTAAAACCTTACAAGGATATAACAATTTATTGAATATGACAATGTTTTCTTCTTTTCTTTACCTTCAATTTGTATGAAACGTCTCATATTAAATTTGTCTTTGATAAATACACTAATGTGGGCAAAATATAAAGGTAATGAGAAGATGGAACTGCATTTAAAGGTAATGCTAATATGAGTATTACAAATACACTCACCTTATGTCCTGGCAATTCACCACCCTCTCCAGGTTTAGCTCCTTGTGCCATCTTGATCTGCAGATCATCAGCATGAGCAAGATATGAACTGGTGACTCCAAACCGTCCACTAGCCACCTGCTTGATGGCAGAACGTTTGTTGTGTTCTGGATCTTGATCAAGGTATCGGTCTGCATTTTCACCTACAACAATCCACATTTGCTGCTGAACAGTGATCATTTGGCAGTTGCCTTTCTTCATTTTTAATATACTGAAAATGTTATTCTTCCTTCAAAATGTTTACTCCATAACACAGATCCTCATCTGGTTTCATAACACTTGACTGACTTCATGTAAAAATGCAAAAAGAAACTTATCCATATTTGGAGATACAACCTCCGGATATAGAACAAGTCAATTACTACATATTAAAATAACATACATATCATACATGAGTCAGCAATACTATGAAACTTAATTATCTATAGATTTCATACAAATCAATCATACAACACATCATCCCACTTTCAAGAATTCAATACCAAAAGAAACCCAACATCCAACATTTTTTTTTATTAAGTGAGGACAAGATATTTGTCACAACATAAAACCATAACACACTCACTTCAGAATATTAGGGACATAAATTTATCAACAGCAAGGATTTTAAGTCCTTATTAAAAGAGTTATATTTTTTTTAATTTTATCTGCTCGGGGACCTTACTATGCAAGGCGATACCCATATTTATAACGCTTTTCTTAAAAAGAACTGTATTGCAATGATTTACATGTAAATTTAGTTTTCTTTGTGTGTTGTAATTATGGATGTCCACATTTTTCGCCATAAAGTATTTATATTTTTTAATAAAACATATCACTTCAAAAATGTAGTGCTGCCAATGTTAAAATATTATAATCTTTAAAAATTTGTCGGCATGACGTTCGATTATTAACTTGACTCATAATTTGAAGGACCTTTTTTGCAGTTTAAAGAGTCTGTCACATTCGTTATATCCTCCCCATAATATAATACCGTACCGCAAACAGGACTCAAAATTTGAAAAGCAGATATTTCTTATCATATATGGGCTCAATGTTTCTTTTAACGTTTTTATCATATAAACTACTTTATATGAATATTTTAATTAGGGATAGTTTCTTGTTTAGCTATGACCCATTATTTGATCTATTGTCATGTATCTGTTTCAATTTTGTATTATATTTTATATACACATGGTAGGTTATGTAGTTCCAGTGAGGTGTAGGGGATTCATATGCTATTTTTGTTGTTGTGGATTTATATGCATTGTTCTGTTGACTGCTTGCTGATTTGGCAAGCTTGTGGTGTGACAGCTTCTGTATCCAATGGCTTTGGCCTTGTATGGATCTGCTGGAACGTGTAATAAGTACAATACATAGCTTAGCTCTTAAAAATTGAGCATGGGCGCCCCATCTACTGCAAATAAAAATCATTTTCCTTAACAGTTATACTAAAAATAAACTTATAATGTCTCGCCCATACAGCCTTACAATCAGTCATTTGTATTTACAAGAATAAAAGACTATTCTCATATCATTTACACAACTTCATGAAAATTTAAACAGTCTTGATGGGGGTGTGCATATCAGGTATTCATCACTTGGAAACTGTGGAATATTAGATATCATTTATGATTTTATAAAAAACAAAGGCAACATTGCAAGTGTACAGTTCTCCATTTAGTTTCTGTAATTGTAACACTTCACTGCATATAACATTACTTTTTTATACATCAATAACTTTTTAACAAACGGACTCTCATGAAACTTCATATAGGCATCATACCATCTTCATGCTTCTGGATGTTCTAAGTTCATGACATTAATAACACTAACATAATGGTCATGCAGCTGATAAAACACTAGTGAAAATTTACGAGTCTAGAGCTGTGGTGCAGATACACACGTTCGATAAAATATGTTCCTTCTGTTGAGGTTTCCCTTTTAGAATGTACATGAAAATGTTTTAATAAACTTATACAGTGCAACTAAGTATGATGGGGTACCCAAAAGAAACCGAACTAATTTTTTTTTATGGGCAGAGCTTTTGTAGTACCGCGTTTTGCCGCTAGGAGCGCATAGAGCTAACATTCCTGAGTCGATAAGCCGACTACCGTTGCTTCAGAAGGTAAGGACTAGTTTCGGCAGAGTTTATAGTGACAACTGTTTTGTGTGATTGTCGTTTTTGCAATGGCTGATTTTCGTGAACAGCGTGCGGCGGTGAAATTCTGCTTTTTGCTCGGGAAAAGTGGAACAGAAACTCTTGAAATGTTAAAAACGGCGTAAAAGGACGATGCTATGGGGAAAACTCAAGTGTCTTGAGTGGTTTTCCCATTTCAAAAATGGTGAAATGTCAATTGATGACAAACCTCGTTCTGGTTGTCCTTCCACGGCCCGAACACATGAAAATGTTGAAAAAATTCGTGAAATCATCAAGGAAGATTGACGACGGACCATTGAAGAAATTGTGGGGCTGTCAGGAGTGACTTGGAGCTCAGCAGCCAGATTTGTAGCAGTCGGGTGACTGGTTTTTCCATCATGACAATGCCCCTGCTCACACAGCCCTGTCTGTATGACAATTCTTGACCAAAAATGGTATGACCCTTGTTCCTCACCCTCCATACTCACCCGACCTTGCCCCGTGAGACTTTTTTTTGTTTCCTCGAATGAAAAGAGACATGAAAGGAAAAAACGACGGAGGCGCTGTCAAGCATCTCAAAAGATGAATTTAGACAATGTTTTGAAAAATGGAATAAAAGACTAGACAAGTGTGTTAGTGTAAGTGGAGAGTACTTTGAAGGGGATTGAAGGTTTGTGCTTAAAATTTGAATAAATAAGTTAAAAAAAAATAAGTTCGGTTTCTTTTGGGTACCCCCTCGTATTTGCTGGCAATAATGCTCAACCACTGGACTTCGCAAATTTTTGTACGAATATAGATCATAAGCACACCTTCATATGTTCCAGGATAAGTTTTTATATGTTAACAATCAGAAATATGGCCACAATAAAAAACTTCAACCTTCATGCAAGCATGTACTTCAGAACTGATAACCAAGAAAGGAAAAACGTGATTATAAATTAAATTACTGAAACTCATCATACCAGTATTTGCTACAGGAAACAACATTCACTATGTAAATATTTCATTCATAACTTCCATGAAATTCATACCTCCTTCTCCAGTGTTAGACTTCCCTCCAACTTTATTCATGGCAAGAGCCAGAGTAGTGTGCGCCTCCAAAGATATGCTTCCAAAACTCATGGCACCTGAAACGGGGGATTATTCTAGTTATCAAGGAATTTCAATTCTAACAAAGTTTACGATCAATAACATTTCACACAATATATGGGGACAAACAAACAATTTATAGTAAATCAGCTACTTATGGCAGGTATATGGCAGTAATATCAGGGACTCGAATATAAGAGCTAATAATCCTTCATGGCCTCTATCAGGTCTGATTTCCTACATGTGGTTTCCTGTGCTTATTATCTTCCTCTTGCCTGGCTTACTCTCTGACCTCAAAGATGAAGTTGGCATTTTTCTCTGATGCACTGGTGAACTTCCGTTGAACTACATGGTACTAAAACAGAGATTGTACTCTTACAGGTAATGAAGATTCAGGTTCCATAAAAGGTGGAGAATTTCTTGAGTAGCTGAGTGACTATTGGCTTTTCAAGAAGGTATTTGCTCTATGAAGTTGGTTACATTTTTATTCGGTCGGTTTTTTGTACACTTCCATCATTTTTTATCATGAATTATATGTCTTTTCCACTTTATCTGCTTGGTGAATATTTGTCTGTTTTGGTTACAGCCACATGCTAACACAATTTCAGATCACATACCCTTGAAATTTTCATAGAAGGATGGAATTTGAATAGACAGATTCAAAGGTTTATTGTTTTTATAACTTTCACATAACAGTTCATGCATTTAAAGAAAGACCCTCGAAGAGGGTACGAAGTGGCTGAAATTAATAAAATTTAAGTTGAACCTGGCTGTAAAGAAGAAATGAGTTTCACAATACATACAAACCTTTTAGGAATCTGCTATTAAGTTTATAGTAATATTCATATAAATGACTGTGGATAGTGGGTCACTATGGATTATACATAAATATGTAGTCCAAAAAGATATCCCTACCTCTCAGAGAACACAACAGAAAAAAAAAGAGTGGCAAGACATTCATAACAAAATTTGCCAGGATAAAACTCAATGTGGAGCACTGGACGATTCACATACATGTAACATTTACTTGTAAGAAAAAATTTCTTAAAGCTGAAGAAATGTGGTGCTAACCTGTGGCAAACCTCTTGACTATCTCAGATGCTGGTTCTACCAGGCTGATGTCAATAGGATTATCTGATGTGACTAATTCCAGTTGTCCTCGTAAAGCACAAGATCTGACACTTTCCATTGTTGATTCACGGAAGCGGTCATAGGCATTGCTACTTTTGTTTACAGCTGCTTCCTAAAAGGTGAAACAATGTCGCATTTCCAAGTTGAATATACAATGCTTCAATGAATACCTACAAATAAAAATTTTATTTAAAACATGATTTATTGGAGCAGTGCAAGGAATACATGGCAATTTACATTCTGAAGTAACTTAAACTCAGATTCCATAGTACCTTTGCACTGTGTTTTCAAATTATTCATTAACTCTGCAGGAAATTCTAAATTTTCTCATGACAAGATGTCACTATTACTAAACTCAGCTCTCTAATTTCAGGAGCAGTGTTGCATTTTAGAAACAACAGCCATGTTGCCAAAACAAAAACAGACATTGATGGATTCATGAAAAATTTAGGTTTCATAATATCTGTGAGTGGAAAATATTTTCCAATGAAACACTTCTGGTCAAGGTTCTTAGACCGTCTCCTTCTAACAAAATAGAAGATGCTCTTAGATGCTGTCTTTTATATGTGGTGTAATGGGAGTTTGGTACAGAGGAGGGTAGTGAAGTGATCTGTAAATACGTCACTATCATTGCTACTGTGACAGCTGCGACATCTGACACACAAATCTTCAGCATCTAGTACACTGAAGTCCCATTTTCCACTTCAAAAGCATGCTAAATTAAACTGTTAACAGTGTTGCCTGCATTAAATAAAAGCTGCACAACACTAAAACTGCTCTAAAATGGAAACATGTTATTTGAAAGTGGGCTAAATTAAAGGTGGAACTGAAATACAGAACAGATACATTTTCAATGGCTCTATCTGCTTGTGACACACTAGCTGAACATGATGCCTGCAAATGTCTTCATAGTTTTAGGTACATAAAATTAATTTGTCATCATCAACATAATCAACACTAATTCTGTGCAGCCCATCTGCTTAAGACTTCTAAACCATCCTTCCTGATTCTCTTTCACATAAGTCATTCTCAACTGATCATATCTGGTACAACAAAAACTAATATAATTTATATGTCTTGAAAAGAAAAACTATGTGCAAAATCCAAGTGGGTGACAACAACTTAAGGTTTAGTTGGTTAGCTCCTATATCTAGTGATATTTCTCAAGCCAACAACCAATAATTTCCATAAAAATATATGCCAAGAGTAGTTTAAAACATGCCTATCACATTTCATCTAATAAGACTCTTACTTGAAGATTGGCAATGCTAAGTGGATCATTAATGTGCTTCTCTCCACCACTTCGCCAATGGTAGAGTCCAGGGTTTCTCAACACAAGCATATCAGAAGTATGATCTCCATAGGAAAGATAGTGTCTTTCATATGCTTCCTTAGCAAGTATTTCAAATGTCACACCTCCAATGCGAGACTGTGTTCCCTGGAACAAAAAGATGGCATGCAGTTATTGTTTCAACTAATATGTATTTGTCCAAATTACCAAGCTGCATGCAGAGAAATAGTTTGGTAGTAACAATAGTAACAATACTGATGACATACTATCACTTATTTCTTTTTTGTTTGAAGTTCTAAAACATGCAAAGTGTGGGAACTGCCCACATTCAAGCAAGTGTGACAACGCAAGCGTCATTGCTTAGCAACGACGAGTAAACAACGGTTGCTAGGCAGAAGCAAGTAAACAGCGGTAGCTAGGGAACTTATAAACACGGTAACCAGCAATAGCAGTACCTATTACATAACCGTTTTCTATATGTCCGATTCTAGGCTACATAAAAAGATACACTGAGTTACAGTGACAGTCTAGTTCTACCGTTCTACAATACCAGTTCAGTGTTCAAGCAGTTCACTACTGTTGTTTACGGAGGAGTGTTCGGCGACTTTTTCACCTTCATAATAATTATGAGGTCCATAACTAGCGTTGGCCACTAAGGAGTGTTGAGCGAATTGTTCTCCCTCTTGAACACTATGAGGTCCATCACTACTGTTGTCTACCATGGAGGTTTCGTCGACTTCTTCACCTTTATCCTCGTTATGAAGCCCATCACTACTGTTGGCCACTAAGGAGTGCTGGGAGACATGTTCACCTTCAAGAGCACTAAAATTCCTATCATCGCCTTGACGCTCTGGCTCTATTTTGACACCCATGCATTCAATGACCTGGCTGTCTGTTCTCTTGAAGCCGATTCCTGTAGAGGAAGGCTGATAGAAACGCTTCTTCTGCTGTTGCTCACATCCGTAGTAACTAGCTTCCTCAGCTTCCTGGTTTGTACAGACTCTTCTCTGTGATGCCAAGAAGAACTTCTCTTCCTCTTTGCAGTCTTGTCTACCATACTCTTAGTGACGCTGCTGGGCACGTGCTTGCCAGGCCTGCCAGCGCTCCAAAGTCTCCCGCCACACAGTCACTCCACTGGGCGACTTTACAATGCCAGCAGCCAGATTTCTTCACGTCCACATAGACTTTGTTGGACCCCTTCCGACGTCAGGAGGCTACACATACTGCCTCACTGCAGTCGACCGTTTCACCCGTTGGCCAGAAGCCATCCCCATCCCGGACATCACAGATGACACAGTGGCACGAGCCCTACTGACCGGCTGGATATCCTGCTTCGGTTGCCCACAGACCATCACCACCGACCAGGGACGTCAGTTTGAATCTCAACTCTTCCACTCCCTGGCCAAGCTCTGTGGCATTCAACTATCGAGAACAACCGCTCACCACCCAGCGGCTAACGGACTCGTGGAACGTTTCCACCGAACACTAAAGGCAGCCATCATGTGCCACGCAGACCAACACTGGACAGAAGCCCTACCCCTGGTTCTCCTCGGAATCCGCACGGCATTCAAAGAGGACCTGCAGGCATC
>NW_019729897.1:751573-829977 GCF_002891405.2 Cryptotermes secundus
GGGGGGGTGATGTGGGAACTGCCCACATTCAAGCAAGTGTGACAACGCAAGCGTCATTGCTTAGCAACAACAAGTAAACAACGGTTGCTAGGCAGAAGCAAGTAAACAGCGGTTGCTAGGGAACTTATAAACACGGTAACCGGCAATAGCAGTACCTATTACGTAACCGCTTTCTATATGTCCGATTCTAGGCTACATAAGAAGATACACTGAGTTACAGTGACAGTCTAGTTCTACCGTTCCACAATACCAGTTCAGTGTTCAAGCAGTTCACTAGTGTTGTTATCCATCTGTGTATACTGTGCAGCTGCAATAAATCCTATAGGACAGTTCAACTAGTGGTTGTCTATTCATTCATACGACAATCCCACAAAAGTAATGAAAAAGGATAAAGAATAAAGTGCAGGAATAAGCATCCATCTAAAATATTGACCAATTTATATTTCCATTGCCTCCTAATTTTGATAAAAAAAGGAATAAAGTTCTACACATTCTGTATGCAACATTAGATGCCAGAGAGAAAAAAGAGAGCAGGTCAAAGTTTTATCTTGAAACAAAAATTGCAGCCTTGCAGCCCTGACTAGTTAGATACAATTATTCTTATCCACTTTAGGTTTTACTGTGCATAATAAATACAGTTTAGAGCATACCTATTAAATAAAACTAAATTAATAATGATACACACATTCAAATACATAAAAACAAAGTTATGATTTGGCAAGAAATCTATCTACAGTTACCTGTATACTGGAATACTTCTATATATTTGTGCTATTAATGGGGTTTAATAGCAGAAAACTGTTATGTGAATAATCTTCAAAAGCCTCTACAAAGTTTTCCAGCCAACACAAATTTATATTAAAACAATAATTTTCAGGTGTTAAATAAATGCATTTTAAGTTCAAGTTACTGACAATGCAAGATGGCCAAATATAAGCAAGCACTGAAAAGGAGACAAGGTAACAGTATATGCAATGAGAGGTACATAGCATGAGAAGACTGTCCAAGTGTACAAAATATAAAACTCAATGAGTACTTGCAAAATAAAGTTTATAAATTAAGAGATGAGTAATTGCAATACTGAAAAATGTCAGCAACCAAATTATATTCTTTGTTAAACATACCTATGTTTGTGCATTTAACACAGCAAAAACACATCTAGGCATCCAACCAACAGTGAAGCGATGTTGTACATTAAAGTGCAACAGTCTCTGAGTAACATAACATGAGACTTAATGCATTCTGTTGTGTGTACATACAGTCAACACAACAATTAATTAGGAGGCTAGGTAGGACTGAAACCTGCAGTGTGACAGTCATTTAATACATTGATTCATATACTGATTTACATATCCCAACCTGTTACTTATTGAACTGTAACCTCCTAATTAACTGCAGTGTTGATGGTTCTATCATACATATTACTAATAGGTGTCAATATACAGACAGAGTCCAGAATGTCTACAGTCTACAGTACATGTACTCATTAATTACGTTTGTAATAAATAATAAAGAAATATTCAACATAAATAAGGATTGCTGTGGAAAAGATACTAGACAAAATATGAATATACATATGTACCAGGTCAATTTGGCGAAATACAGGAATGGGGTTTATCACATGGCTGCAAGGATTTATAATGGACTTCCAAATACAATCAAAATAATCTCAAATAATGCAAATAAGTTTAAAGCCAATTTAAAAGAGTTTTTATTTGTGAACTCCTTTTATACATTGGAGGAATATTTTAATAGATGACAATGACAACATTATGCAAAGGGTAATTTATATATTTAACTTTTTAATTTGATTTATATTACAAACATATTGACAACTGCTTGATTATAAGCAAGATGAGTTCATACTACTTGACGATTTCTATATCTGTTCGAATGTTTAAACCATGTAAGGATTTTATGGAATGTGAATAAATGAATGAATGAATGAATGGATAAGCAGCTAACTCTGATATGGGTGTGAAGATTCTATAGCCTTGAATGGGATGTTGAAAGTTTCAACTAACTGATATGCCTTTATATTTATTGTCACATGTGTTATTAAAAATCTGCTATAGCACATACCACTAACTAAGCAGCGACATCATGCACTCAGGAGTACATCACATGAGATTTCCAAGTTTCTCCATCATTATAAGCCTGATAAACATTGCTTTATGTTGAAAAAGACTATTAAACAAATGTCTGGAACCAATATTTTGGGACATTGTTATTGGAAGTTTTCTTTAATAGATATTACAGCCAAGGCACAGCATATATTTTTCTTTAAAATACAAATGCCTTTGATACAGAGATGACTATATAATACAACTTACTCTAAAGCACTTCTCCACAACTTCATCTGCTAGGCCAACTGCCTCAAAGATCTGAGCTCCTTTATAGGACTGCAATGTTGAAATACCCATCTTGGCCATCACTTTGGCAATGCCTCGCTCCATAGCATCTGAATAATTCTGTTTAAAACAACAACACATACTATGTAAGATTTGAGGCTTTCACGGCGGTGACTATGAAGAAAGCAGTCTTCTGGGATTTGGCACCGTTTNACTATGCTACACAAGCTATTCCAGTCAATTCATACCTAATGAGCAGAACAAATCACATTAGATACAAGCCAACAGCCCTTCCTTACAACACTTTTATTTGCTCACTGGCATCGTATCCTTAACTTCTACATCATGTAGCTTTAGACTTTCCATACCAACTTTTTTGAGTTATTTGTTTAGTTACTCACAGTTATGCTGCAACATATGAAAAACACCAGACAGTGATCAGTACTACAGATTGCTCTTCTGAATAAGTGAATGTAAGCACACCTGGATGCCACATACTATCAAGATGTGATCAGTATGGTTGCATATTTTCCCATCAGAAGAAGTCCAAATGTATTTATAAATATTGCAATGTGGGGAAATTGTACTCTTAACAATTAAATTTTCTGATGCAGAGAAATTCTATATTCTAAGCTTATTATCATTCTCTCCTAGTAAATTCTGGTTCCCAATTGTCAATCTGAAAATACCTTTACACTGAAATCTCCCAGCAGAATATTCATATGGCTCTTTGGAACCAGCTGAATGTACGTTCTAATTTCTCACAAAAATTGTCCTTTACATAATCACTTTTGTTCTCAGTTGGGCATGTGCAATCAGAATAATAATATCACATTAACAACCTCTTGGTAGGATACTGAAACAAGTAGAAGTATTTGGTAATAACATTTTTAATGACAAAACACAGTTCATACTAAATTCTCAATCAGTGAAATTACTTGTGACATACATGAACTTCTTTTGGCTTCAAATGCTGAACCATGGTCAGCTATTATAACAAAAATAAGAATTTAACCTTCAATATGGAGAATGAAATGCTGACTTAAACTTCACTGGCTACACGCTGTAATATTATAATGATATGCGTATGCAGTCAAGCTGGCAGAGTATTGCATTTCCTCAGCATTGATGCCATTACCCTTAAGTTAAAATTAAGCTCCACAGTAAAGGCGAATTTAAAATCTCCTGTTCTTGGATGATGATTAACTGTCATGAAGCACACTGAGGTTCTCACAGCAGTGACTATGAAGACAATCATATTTTTGGGATGTTACACCATGTAGTCCAGTAGAAGTTTGCTGATGTATCAGAGGAATAAACTGCCTCCAGCTTCAGTATCAAAGAAGCAAACAAACAGCAATAAATTTGTTTATTTGATTTATGCTTTCATCCTGAAAATAGAGGCAGTATTTCCCTATGAAGTGTCTGTAAATTTCTACCACACTACATGGCTTCACATCCAAGAACACAGAACTGTTCACTGTCACCACCACTGAGAACTTCAAATTTCCTGAGAATGCACATGTCTGTAATAAAGGAAACACAGTAAGCAGTAATTTCTCAAGAATGTTTTGCTAGTTGTCCTTCCCACTGATGTATACCATTCTAGGGATAATTAATTTCCTACTACTATTTCCATTAGTTACCAATTTATATACTACAGTACTAAGACAAAGTTACTGTAATGCATGGTGTCATTCACACTTCAACTTACTTTGTACAACACATCATCTGTAAATGAAGCATCAAGAACACCTTCATTCCGGAGGGCTTGAGATATTTCAAATACCAGATATGGACAGATAGCATCTGCTCCATATCCCAGCAACACACACATGTTATGCACCTCTCTGCAAAGGAAACAGTAGTGTATTGTAACATGCAGCAAAATTGACAAACTGCTGAAAAGTTAGTAGGGTATGTAATGCCGCTAAGGTTACGTACATGTAGATATAGTTTTGGGGTNAGACAAACTGCTGAAAAGTTAGTAGGGTACAAACATGTTAAGACAGGAAGCAGAATGTTGATGAAATATATTCAAACTTTCTCAAAAGACACTAACTGGAGAATAAACAGAAAAAAAGAAAGACATAATGTGGGCAGATAGAGGAAGACAGAGTTGACCTGTGCTAGCATTGCCAACCACTCTTAATTCTTAAGAATCAAGTATTCTGTGTGCTAAGGGGCACTGCAAAAACAGTTATCTGAAGGTTCTTGAAGTCTGAGAATGGACAGATCATTATTCAAATCGAGACTCAACCTAATCTTCAAAACTGAGACCTCTGCATGACAAATGAATGCCCATATCTTAAAAATTAAGTGAAAGAGTGGGAGAAAGGTTTGGAAATGATGGAAGATAACATGACCAGGTAGTGTTCCCAACAGACTCCACTTAATATTCTGGGGTAACTCCCCGCATAGTATAAAAGTGTTTAGGATGCAGAAAAGGATAATTAGGATTATAACAAATACAACAAAGAGAACATCGTGTCGTAGTTTGTTTCAAGAATTGGATATCCTCCCCCTACAAGCTCAATATATATTGTCGATTTCCCTGTTTGTCATAGTAAATAAGGAATTGTTCACATTCAACTCACAAATGCATAATTGTAGTACCAGATCTATCTGTGATCTGCATTATCCGCAAACTAGTCTGACACAATTCCAAAAAGGAATATGTTACATGGGGGTAAAGATCTTTAATCATTTGCCACCAAAAATCAAATCTATGTCTAATGACTTGAAAATTTTTAAAATTCAGTTGACAACATTTTTATTGCAAAACTCTTTTTATACATGTGATGAATTCTTTAGTAACAAATTTGCCTAGAAATAAGGATAATAACATAAACAATTTTAATATTGCATAATTTTATGTATAGTGATGTAAGACTGTAAATTTAACACATGTTTTTTTGTCTATTATAATGATTATAAGCTGTACATATATATTTATAATTGTATTGTACTACATTAACTATGTCACTGGTTCTATATCTATGTATATGGATTTATGGAATATACAATAAATGAATGAATGAATTAATGAAAGAATGATCAGCCATAGCTACAGGCTTCTCTGTAAATAGTTAAGGCAGAAGGCACTGGGAAGTGGCTGATAATGGTCCAGTACCAGGCAGCTTCATATGTTCTAAAAGCCTAGTCTTGCCTACCAGTTTTCCTGCAGGTACAGTGATACCCCAAACCAGCTAACCCACAATTGGTCCACTAACCCTATTGCTGGAATATTCAACTGATATCAAAAAAGCATTCATTACCACATAGTATGGCATTTGCCTTCATTTAATGAGCTATGAAAATGCATTCCTGATGCATTTCTTTCATATTTTTACCTTCAATTGGATTATCTCAGGAAAATGGCAGGAATATAATATATAGCAAAGATTTAACAAACACACAAAAAGGAATACCACTCTCTTGACCACTTGCAGAACATAATGAAGGCTTCACTGATTCCCTGATGACAGCTGCTCAAGTGTCAACTGGAATGTTACACAAGAAACTGCCAATTCAGTTCTGACTCACAAACGAAGTTAATCTAGATATGCTACAAAACTTAAATAAAAATTGCAACCTCTCATTTGAAAAGTATATAGAATTCCTTTCTCTAAGCTAATTTTTTAATTTTTGGAGCTTCTAAGTCTGTATTTTCTCAGAACTGAGAAGCCTTCATTTTTTAATTTTCCTTCTTGTTCACCTTCTTATTACTGAATCCCTTCCCTTACAATTTTAATTCAACAGTGAATATACGTTTCTGACTGTGGATAAAATTGTACCTTCTGTCCTCATAGAACTTGTAGATATTATCCATGAACTTTTCTGGGTAACTAAATCTTGAATTAACGCACCTGGCTTCAGCTGTCTCCAAAATAAGTCCCACTTTCATTCTCTGCCGCTCCTCAATGAGGTAGTGGTGTGTGGCACCCAAGGCAAGAAGTGTGCTGACTGGGATTCTGTAACATTTAAAATGAGGTAAAGTTCCTCGATAAGTCACAAACTAATAATAATCTACAGCCAAGTTCAGGCTGCCTCAGGTAAAGGGGTCAGAAAGAAGAAAGAAAATCACAGAAGTGATCAGCAACCTGAAACTGTGAATGGAGAAAAATAAATGATAATTCCTTAGGTACTAAAATACTATTTAAATGCCTGGAATAAGGAACCACTCGTTTAATATTCTCAAGCATTTTAAATTACTTTCACACACACACACACGAATATGCACATATATGAGAGATATTATCTTACACAGAGACAAATATGGGTACCTTCACAAATATTTCATGTATCGTCTATGTTCCTAATCATAAGAAAAGGGTAAAGTTATCCCTGTAACAGGCTGTAGAGGGTCATAGGACTGTGAGACATCAAGGTTCTCATATTGTCTATATATTTAGCTCACAGATGATGGTGGGGGCTGTCAGCCTTATGTGCCAACTGCTATTTACCTTCAGGAAGATTCCTGGTAAGCATTTCTGTTAGAGGCTGAGTCAGCCCCAGGGCCATAGAGTGGCTGGAAGGATTAGGTCACCTGTAAAATCCAATGACATTGGGAATCGAACCCATGACCTTCTGGCTTGCGGCACAGTGCCTCAACCATGTGCCCCCTGTTCCTAACCATATTATTCATAAAACAAAAATTTACATTTCTGCAAAAATAAATTTGAAGAAAAGAATGCTGAGAATATTCGTACAGACATTCAGTTTTATAACAGACTGAAAAGTGATATAAAAGGCCTATAACATATCCACAAGTTTCTAAAGAACTCGGTAAAATCATATCCACAGCAACATATCTCCTATTAATTAAATGATTATGGTATATGAATAAATAAACTTAAATGAAAGTGGATTTGGTACAACAAGGTGCGCGCCTGAATGAATATATATCTGCGTGCGTGTGCGTAATACACACTGCAGAACTGACAACACCCATATCTATGGGTGGATTTACAGATGAGCAACAGAAACATAAACCAAACCCAGAGATTTTATTGAAACATTTGCTTCTTTAAGATCAAGAAAGGTTAGTTGTATTTTTAGTTATTATAAGAAATGATGACTGCAAAAATAACCGTTATAATCTAAATGTGTCCTTTGTGACAGGGCCAGCCTCCTACCCATTGGGTACTGGGGGCTCTTTTCCCAGGGGTGCAGTAGCTGAGGCATGAAAATGACAACACATCTTACCTAGTGCCAAGGACAAGAATGGTGAGGCTATACTTCCACTTCCCCAGATATCTTCATAGTGTGGTGCTTAATTAATTATACACAGATATAACTTTACCTCTAATTTACTGACAGGGGCCTCCACATTTTGATTACCCTGGGGCCCCAAAAACTGTAAATCCAACCCTGCCCACATCTCTGTAAGTATAAATAAAATGAAGAGCACTATGGCCCTGGGGTTCACTCAGCCTCTTAACAGATATGAGTACCAGTAATTAAATAAATAATTTTCCTGGGGAGTAAAGCACAGCTGGCGTGTAAGGCTGACAACCTTACCACCATCTTTAAGCCGATTGTCTAGATAATGTGGGACCCTCAACATCTCACAACCCTATGGGCCTTCATGGCCTGTTACAGGGATAGCTTTGCTCTACTTCACTTTACTTTACTTTACTTTTACTTTACTATAAACTAATGACATCCTTGCACACACAGATGCACAACAAAATTAGTTACATAAAAAAGTAAAACTTTTTCTAGTATATTAAGTCTGAAAAAAGGCAAAATCCAATTGCAGGTAATCCACTAACTCACATGAAACAGTTTAATATTGCAAGAATGTTTTCAGCAGAAGTACTGTTCGCAGGCAACATGTGGATAGTTAAAATTGATTTCAGGATCCAAAATGCACTACTGTGGGCATATGAGCAGCATGTTAAGCACAGGTATAGTGGCAAAAGGATTTGTGATGACAACAATTCATAATACTCCAGCAAAATTATGAAATGTTGACTCTATGTAACTCTCCTACCTGGAACTGATTTTACACATCAGAAAAATCAGCTCTCTGCAAAATGAAGCAAGTACCTGTTTATTCCAGCCTTCCTGTCGGACAGAACAAGAAACTGGTAGCTCTCCTGTGCAGCTCTACAAGTCTCCTCACAGATCCTGTCCAGAGCCTTTGACAGTCCTTTCGGACCTTCCTCTGCATCAAATGTGATGTCTATCACTTTTGTCTGAAAGAAAGAGCATTAATGCTCTGATATTGCTGTGGTGATGCAATAATGATTACACAGTTCATAAAAACAGGATATGTAGTACCTTGGCATTTGTGATTGCTTTAATTTCAATCAAGATACTGAAAATAAAAGCTCTTCACTTCATCATTACACACATATGAACACATTTACTAGAACATAAAAATAATTACAATAAAATGCATCACACAGACTTTCTCATATATTTGCATCATTCAAAAAAACGTTTCTTTCTCCACTGTACATGATTTTGATCAACATATTGTGATATGTTGTGCAATGGAGGACACCCCCTCCCTACCCAGCAGTGACATGGCAGCTCTGGCCACGGTGACGTGGCAGGTGAGTCAGTGCTCCGTCCCCCCCCCCTCCACACTGTGACATGGCACACAATGCCGCTGTCGACACAGAGTCAGGCAATAGCGATACCCATTACCTAACAGGCAGACACTGCGACTATATAAGGCAGTTAAAAGTGTATCAGCCGCCGAAGTGAGTTCTCAAGTCAGCAGTGAATGAGTTCTCAAGTCATCAGTGAATGAGTTCTCCAGTCAGCAGTGAACGAGTTAAAAGTGTATCAGCAGCCAAAGACAGTTCTCAAGTCATCAGTGAATGAGTTCTCAAGGCAGCATCCTACGAAGCTAGTTGGAATATAGCAGCCGTCGCAGAAAGAAGAACCAGACACCTGTTATAATCAGTGATAGTTTGTGATAACTGAGTAATAATTGGGAGTGTGTGATACAGTGACATTTGTATAGCTCCTGTATTGTAATTAATATGTGTAGACTACTGAAGATAGAGTGAAAAGATTATTGTGAATAGGGTTATAAAGTGTGAAACCCCGCAACAGTGTGAAGAGATTATAACCCTCCAACCACTGAAGAACTTTTTCTAAACTGACTTTTTTTCTATACAGAATGTACAACATGGCAACAATGTGAAAACTTCAGTGAGCTTTCAACCTGACAGCAACAACTAATAGACCACTAGAGATGGAAATATTAAATACTGTACACAGAGAGAGTATAAATATTCCTACAAGCTATGTATGAAATAATGTTTACAAGTCAACAACTGTAAGTTGTCAGCTTTGAACCACAGCAATGTCACTAGATAAAGTTGTGTTTTAAGATATGATGATGCTGTGATCAAACTTACATCTTGTAGTAACACTGTGTGAACTACTCCTGTTATAATATTCACTGAATCCATTATTTATATGTTATTTAGCAATGAATGTTAACTTTAAATCCCCTTTCTGTTAGTTTAAAAAGTGTTTTAAAATGTTCCGAGTTCAGCACAGATACACTTGTCTGTCTCTGGATTTAGGACAGCTCTGAATAGTAAAACTGGGCCATCCTAACATAAGTATATAGAGTTCTGTCATCATATTATCTCTGTAACACAATAAATTCTCTCTTTATAGAAATTATTTATTTTTTGTCATAAATAGTTTAACAGTAGAAGAATAATCTACCATCAATTTAATACTTGAAAGATATTCGAGTAAACATGAATCACTAAGAAATTAGTGTGGCGGTGGCAGTGGTGGCACTGCTGCTGCTGATGATGATGATCATGATCATCATCATGGTGGTGGTGGTACCTCTTCTCTAATAAATTCACACAAAAAAAAATCAGGCAGAGAGGAAGGATAGCCACATTCATCAATAAGATCTTACTTTTCCTCTCGGTAATAATCACCAGTGGTTCTGTTCATTCCTGTAAGATTTTCATAAAACTGGTGATCTTCTCTGGGATTTTACCTTTACAGCATAAGTGTTTCAGATCTGCTACCCCCCCATTTTTTTTGCAACCACTGGTAGAGGACCATCATCATAAACTGGATTTAAGTTACTTGTAGTATGACATTAAGTTCACAGTCCAGATCTAACTACTGCCTGCAGTATGTGAAAATTTGAATATTTATAAAATACATGGTGATGTTCAGGTATTGTAGCTACACAATTTTTATCCAATTTACAGCATCCCCTTCTGAACAGAGTGGTGTAGATGTAATGCCTTAGAAACATACCCTGGAGGTGCTAGGTTTGAATTTTAGCCAGGATAAATTGCATACCACTTTTATTATGTTATAAACCTTCCCCAGTAGTTCTACTTATTAGCAGCATGAAATGGTTCAATACACCTTTACACTTTTCCAGATCCAAAAATTTATATTTGAGGTGTTATGAAATCTGATTCCATTATGCAGTTTGATCAAATATGGGCTTTCATTCATTCATTCATTCATTCATTCTAATTCTAATTATTAATATTAGTAGCTTATGAGTAAGAGTATCTTCTACACATCAGATGATGAGTAAGTATTCAACTGAAATATACTGAGACTTCATATTTCTTGCACTTACTTTCCATCCTCTATATCTAGTTGCTTTTATGGCTTCCAGGTCAGACAGCGAGAGAATAGGGTGAGGCAGAAACAGACGATGACACTGTTTTTCACTTGGTTCCAACAAGTTTGCTTCAGGTCCAATAGGACACATCAGGGACATTACAACCTTTTCTCGGAATGGATCAATAGGTGGGTTTGTTACCTAGAGAAATCAATTGTCATATTATTTGCTGTAACATTATTTCTGGAGCTAAGGAAAAGGAGAAGGACTAACTTAATGAAGTCTGACTGGTATAAGTCAGAATTCCTTTTTAAATGACACAATAAACAAAACATGTTTTCACAATGAACTGTTTTGGCACAAAAATAAAAGTAACAGTTAAGTCTAGAAAATGAGAAAAAAAATAACAATTATAACGGTACAACCAACCCTTGAACTTATCTACATCTTCAGTCTTTCAAGATGCTTCATTCTTATTATTATGAGTAGAATTACAAGTCTACAGTCTATCAGATTACTGACATCATATAAAAAAGTAATTTAATCACCAACAACCTCATGATAGTATCAGAAAGTAATTTGATCATCAGATTTCTTCTATGTTTATTGAGTCATCCTCTGATATCATTGAAGATGAAAAGTTACTTACAATTAAATAGTGATAGGCTGATTATGAACATTGAATTTTCATTTCATTTATTTCAAATTCAAAATAGATCCAGATACAGGCTGGGAAACAACCATTGGATACAGAATGAGTCACAGATCAAAAAACAAACATTCCATTCCCACAGGAACAAGTCAAGGCATTCATAATATAAAACAATAAAAAAGAACATATCAACCATATATACAACAGAACTCCCCCAGTTTACAAAAACAATGCAAAACCAAGACATAGAACTCTCAAAGGTTTCAGGCATCAGTACAAGCTCTTTTTTTCGTTTTCATTACTCGTCTATTATTTCCATAAAATCCAAATTGATTGATTGATTGATNATAAATAAGCAGTATAAAGAACTAAGTCAAGACGTAAGAATAGAACCAGAATACAATCTTACCGATTAGTACATAGGCGAGTCAAATGAAAACCTTAAATATTTTTTTGAGTATTACTTATTGTGCATAAGTGGTACAAAGCTGTATCACTTTTCAACATAATCTCCCCCACGCTCAATGCAAGTCCTCCAGCACTTACAAAGTGCATGAATTCCTTTAGAAAAAAATTCTGTTGGTAGTCCGTGCAACCACTCATGCACCACGTGGTGTACCTCTAATGTTTAAACTTGCTGCAATTTCATTCAATGTCACTCAGCGGTTTTCCCTCACTATGGCTTCAACTGCTGCAGTGTTCTCTGGAGCCACAACTCGATGTTCCTGACCCAGACGAGGAGCATCTTCCACTGAAGTCACACCATTTGCAAACTTCCTACTCCATTCGTACACTTGCTGATGTGATAAACATGCATCACCATACTGAAACTTCATTCATCGATAAATTTCAATAGGTTTCACACCTTCACTACACAAAAACCGAATAACAGAATGCTGTTCTTCCCTGGTGCAATTCTCAAGTGGGACAGCCATCTTATACTGGTGCTGTGACGGTGTTTGTGCATCTGCACTATGCTGCAACCTACAGGCCATTCTGTACGCTGTTTGTAGCACGCTTACCAACTTACAGGATAATGGCGCGAAATTTCGATTTTTTATTACAAATTTAAGGTTTTCATTTGACTCACCCTCGTATATACAAAAAATTCATCCATAGTATAAAATGGGTGACAACTCAAGAATTCTTTTAATTTTAATTTAAACTGTTTAATATCTTTATATAATTGCTTCAAATTTAGTGGGAGACAATTGAATAGTTTGATGCCCATATAATATGAGCCTTTTTGATATGATAAATGAGTTAAGGGTTGATATAGATTTCTGTCGAGTACCGGTCTAGTGTCTCTATTATGTATATCAGATACAAAATAATATTGATCCATGTTATCGACCACAAAAGATAGTAGTGAATAAATATACAAAGATGAAAGAGTAGGAATTTTTAGAGTAGTGAATATCGTTTTACATGAGTTTCTATTACCAGCACCAGTTATTAGTCTCACCGCCCTCTTTTGCAAATGAAAGACATTGATAGCATACTAAGAGTTACCCCAAAAAGTAATGCCATATCGAACAATATAGTGAAAATAGGTATAATAAACCATCAGCAAAGTTTCCTGACTCACAAACGGTTTTATGACTTGGATTGCATAGCACACAGAGCTAAGTTTCAGGATAACTGGGTCAGTATGAGTTTTCCAAGTCAGAGTATTTGCAATATTAACCCCTAAGAACGTTAAACGGGTTGAGTTGGGTATTTCCATGTTATCCATATACTGTCTTTGTCTCATGTTCATGCATATATTTTGTATTACACTTGACAAATTCAGTTTTAGAAAAGTTCAAGACTAATAAATTAGCATTAAAGCATAATTTTAATTTATTGAGAACTTCGGTCACACTATGTATGAAAATTAGAGGATCTGGATTGGATATAATCGCACTAGTATCATCAGCAAAGAAGATAGGAGAGGAAATCCTATTTAATACTAAAGGCAAATCATTAATATAGATCAAGAATAACAGGAGACCCAAAATGGATCCCTGCAGGACACCATGGGATATTAAGCCCCAATTTGAATAGGTATTTAGGTTACTATCATTACCTTGTAATTTAATTCTCTGAAACTTTCATTCAGATAAGATGTTATCCATTTATACATCGGACCCGTAATACCATAGAATTCCAACTTGGATAATAAAATCTTGTGATTGACACAATCAGAGGCCTTTTTCAGATCACAAAATATTCCACCCACATTATGGCCAGCATTTAGGGCAGTTAAGGTCAGATCAAGCAATCTATTAATGGCCTTTTCAGTGGAAAGATTCATTCGAAATCCAAACTCTTCATTGGCTAAAACATTGTTCATAGTGAAATGATGACAAAGTCTTACAAACACCACTCTCTCAAATATCTTCGAAAACGAAGTCAATAAGGATATAGGCCTATAATTATTGATAAGATTTTTATCACCATTTTTATATATAGGTTTTATCTCAGAGAATTTTAGCCTATCAGGAAATATACCGGTAGCTAATGATCTATTTATTATGTATGTTATGGATGAGGTAATAAAGTGTTTACAACATTTTAATACTTTGATAGGGATCTCATCATACTCAGTAGAACTGGTCGTTTTCAATTTGTCTATAATTTTTTTCAATTTCATTTGTTGTAACGTAATTATAATTGATTGGAAGGAAAGTGGTTATAAATATATCAGTTAAATATTCATTAGCCTTATTACATATGTCAAATATATTGTGACATGTTGCACTATGGAGGATATCCCCTCCCCCACCAGCAGTGACATAACAACATCGGGCACTGTCGCTACTACAGTAACGGGCCAGTCAACACTCCGCCCCCTTCCCCCGCGGTGATGTATAGGCGGATGCCGCGGTTGCTATGCAGCAGTAAACAACTCTCGACAACATTGCCCAGCAACACCTGCCGAGATGCAGTTGAACAGTAATTGAGATAGTGAATTGCATAAGATTAAGATTGTATAAGTGTGGAGAGCGAATGTGCAATAAATTCGCTATAACAAATAAGGCGTGAAGTTACTTGTCACGTGACATATACCCAACACGTGACAATATCACAATTTTTTGATGTACTTTTGGTAATGGTCTCCGCTATTGATAAAAAATATTTATTGAAGGATTCAGCAATCATTTTAGTATTGATATATGATCTATTGGGGAGCACTCAAGTTCGGTATAATTTCATGATAGGGTTTCCTCCCGGTCAATGATATAACAATATTCCAAGTGGTTTTAGTTCTATTATTGGAGTTTATAATTAGTTTATCATAATATGAACGTTTGGCTTCTATAATAGATAAATCTTTACAGAATAGCTTATAGTAACTTTGTATATTAGGATTATTACTCTCTTTACAGCTTAAATACAAATGTCTTTTTATGCTACATTTAGTTTTTATGCTAGATGATATCCATGCTTCAGTATTAGTATGGGGTCTAGTGAGACATTTGGGAAAACTATTACAAAAGTGTCTTAAGAAAATGTTTATGAACGCGCTGAAAACAGCGTTCACTTCATTATTATCAAATACTTCATTCCAAAGTTCATTACTAAGATTATAATTAAAATTTAACAAGGAATATTTGTCAATTTTTCTTATCATTCGTAAATGTTTAACATGAGGGGGCATAGTAATATCATGGATCAATATTAATTGTGAATCATGAACAGACATACCATTACACATAGGCAATAATTCAAAATTTTCCCATTCTGGGCAAGGATGTGAGTGGAAACAGTCACAAACTATTCTGAGGCACTCTCCCAGCAATTATCTGGAGGGATTGAGGAAAACTGCAAAATATCAGCCAAGAGAGGGGGTTCTCAGATTAAGATTCAACCCTGGGACTTCTTGATCATTAGGCTTGACTACTAACTACTATGTCAACCATCAAATGGCTCTGATTTTATTATTATTCATTTGCATATGAAAAAGGATTTACAGTAATGTCCCTTGCAAATGTTTACTGAAAGATTCCAGATAAATTTCTGTGACATATGCAGTGTGTATTTGGCACTACCGAAGTATAACATACAGCTTCTCTTCCTTGAGAAACATACTTAAAAACAGAAAACAATATTTATACAGAATTTGCTTACTTGGGCAAACAACTGTTTGAAGTAATCATATGGCAGCGGCTGGAATGATGACAGACAAGCAAGTGGAGCATCATTACCCATTGATCCCAGGGCTTCTTTCCTTCAAAGCAGAAATGCATTCACTTTAATCACTCCTTAAAAACAATCAATCATAATTCAACTTTAAAGAACATATTCATCTGAAACTTTCAAATTGCATAAAATGAGATACTTACTTTGTCTGGATCATCGGTAGCAACAGCAAATTGATGGTCTCTATGGAGTAACTGAATAATGAGAGCCGCCTATCTCCACTCCAAACTTTAGCAAGACCTTCATCTGTAATACCATTGACACTCCCGACCTGCATATCCACTATTCCATCAACGTTTCCATTAGCCACAATCACACTCTTGTTGTTTACTTCATGTTCTGCACGAAGATCAGCCATCAGAATCTGGCAACAAGTCACGGGAAAGTAACTAACCTGGAGGACTCTGTATATTTGTACCAGAGAAGCATATATTTTAATCACAAATGTACTACACTAGCTGCAAGTCCTACAAAAAGAAAGGATGCAGAAAAAAACCTAGAATTGGGATTGGCCGAGCATATAAAACATGAAGTTAAAAGGAATAAATATAATGTTCTCTATCTGGGCACCATTTTAAATGAATTAACCTGTGTGAGGAAAGACAGGCTTACTAAATCACACTAAAGAGTCTGTACTAGTAGAAATTTTGCACAAAAATGAATAATTAAATGTATTAATTATTAATTTATAGTTCTGCATCTTCAGTTCTTCCCAGAACTTCTTATCATTAATATAACCACAGTTTCTTATATATTGTGACTAAATACAGTCTTCCAGGTGGTTACTAGTGTTTCAGATTATTAAGCATTTCAGCATCTGACTGAAATTCTGCAATCAATCATCTGCACCAGATGTAAGGAGAAATGATTTTGAAGCTTTGGAATTCATACCTAATTTTGGGGTTAACTTATCAACTCCGATTTACTGTGTTATGTGCTGATAACTTCCTGATAAGAAAGAGATACCTCTTATTATATATGATGAGGTTCTGCCAAAAACGGTTCTGAAAAAGGTCACAGCCAAAAAATGTTGTGAACCTCCACACATCTCTCAAGTCCCAAGTTCTTCAACTAAAATAATCTCTTGTGTGGACATACAGTTTGAGAATTTCCACTTTCCACACAATTATGAGCCTTGTTTCCTGCAGTCTGGTCATGAAATGGCACACAATAATCTATGTCTACTCTATTTGCTACTGAATTCAACTAAAAATAACGTCTTTACAAGAAAAAAAGAAGCTACAAAAAAGACAAATTGCTCTCTTCTCAATAAATAATATTCCAACTTGTCCCAATTACATTTCTTAACCAAGAATATATCATGTACAAAATACAATACTACTAACAAACTAACAAATGCTGAGGCACTACATTCACCTGTAAGATTTATGAACCACTTCAATTAAATATTATATGTTAATTTTAAGCTTTTGGAGATGCATGATTTAGGTTAAAATGAACTGTATAACTTTCTCAATTCTCAGCCTTAAAACAATCTAATTCATTATCCAACTTAAGGCAACTGAAATACAGTACAGTGCTTTCTTGTTTTAAAGAGAACTAAACTTTCTCTGCTGTATCTTGGTTTATATGTATAATAAAGATAAATCTTCATTCTCCTCCAAAACTAACCGTACAGCCTATTCAGAATGTGAGATTTCAGGATCCCATGGTAGTGACTATGAAGACTTCTGTCTCCTGGGATGCAACTCCTCCAGTCTCATAATCATATGTCTATTGCAATGATGAAGGCAGCAGCACATTCCTTCAAAACATCGGTACTGCACGATTTAGATTACATCACATCCCAGAAGACAGTATCTTCAGCACATTAAAAAGTTTATTCCATGGATCTTTTTGTCCAAGTTTGTAAAAATATATAATTACTATTGTTATTATACTGTAGGTACTGAAAACATGTTATCTTAACTCAGGTGGATAATGCAGGATCTCTATTAACCCTTCAGGCTAGTATCCCTGTTCATAGCAGTAAAATGTACCATTTCATAGTGAGAGGTCAAAAGGATGTAAATGTCAGATTTATAAGATAAGGTTACTTTGATAGAAGTGAATAGCTTTAGCCTTAATTCGTGGCAGTATTTGAAGCTGGACACTTTAACTAAGCATTCTTTGAAAATTATCCCCATCCCACCAAATAGTATATCTGTGCTTTGACCAGTGCAACATAAAGTTATTTTGATATTTATTTTAATTTATTCTCAATTCCAAAAATCCTAAGCATTGACATGTAAATACTATTTGTATAAAATACTTCGCACTACAGGGGTGCAGGTAATGACAGAGGAAGAAGTGCCAGTGTTTATAAAAGTTCAAAACTCTTGCTGTGTTTTCCTTCTCTCTGTATTTCTGTTGAGCCCTGTTAAGGTAGGCAAAGGCTCTCCCATTTCTCTGCTTCTTTCCCATAATTCTTAGTGTACAAGAAAATGGCCTCAAAATTAAACAGTATATTAAGCATGGGAAGTAGTGATGAAAATTAACCATGCAAATTTTAGAAATATGATTTAGAGGTAATTTATATGTAAATAAATAAATCATCTTACGCTTCATCAATAAATAACAGATTTTGTTTGCCGAAAAAAACTAAATATTTAAGGATAATACATTTCTTAATTTCTCCTTCCTAAAATATTATCCAGCTTGTACACCAGGAAATATGGGAATTGATATACATTTACCTTACCACAACTTTCACTTTAAAATAGAAATGATCCTAAGGAAGCATTCTTAACACCTTTAGTCATTTACAATTAATACAACACACCCAAGCCAGGTAGGTATATTACATTACATGCAGGTATAAAAACAGGAACAGACCAACAAACAATGTAAAAAACAAATCCTCTCCCAACATGGAGAAGCTAAACTTCTACTTTGCTGTCTCAAAATCTACGGTGGTTATAGGTTTCTGAAAGAGAACTGAAAACTAAGAAGATGAAATAAAATATTGTTTAAAAAGAAAAATAAATATATTTCATTAATGTGTCTGATAACTTAATTTAATGAATTATGTATTTTTCTGACAGCCAAATTTCTGTTGGGGTTATTTCTTTTTGCAACACATGAGACATATGGCTGGCTACATAGAATATTTCAGTTCTGTATACTATGATAACATAAATGTCAATGCCTAACTGGAATTTGAAACCCAACACAAAAAATTCACAACTACAAACAATAAAAAAAAAAATCTAAGCCCTATCAGTCCCAAAGCTGCAAGATGATGGTTTGATAATACAAAGAGACTATCCATAACCACCAGAGATTAGGTACTTTATCTACATACATATTTCTGCCAAACACATGCTTGTCTAGCTGCTAGGCAAAACAGATCATGATCTTACTAAATCAAAATGGCAAAACTGCTAAAACAAACTGAATTATATTTGAAAATCCTAAATCACTGGTTTACACTCACCCCCTATTCGAACCAGGGTCAGCAACATGAAGGGGGAAAAACAATCAGAACATTAAATTATGAACACATAAATTCATACTATGGCTAATGCTATACTAGCAGCTTACCAGCTTGTCTGTTGACACACGTTAACAACATTCTACATTAAATACTTTTGATTGTATTACAGCCAGAATTGATGAGCTTCTGATTAGTTTTGTACCGAGGAGTCCGACTAATGGTAAATCAAGTGTGAATTCTAAACATACACAGGGGGAAAAAATGAGTTTCAGTGCTTTGGCAACTGCATTTTATAAAGATGGAGAATGCTGTGATGAGAAACATATGATTTCCTTCTAAACATTAAGGTCTGAAAAATTACATAATGAGGGAAAATATGTGAAGTGAATATGGTAGGAGGAAGAGAAACCTAAATAAATAAATAAAAACTTATAATGACCATATATGGTATGCATGTGTTCCATGCCATAGCTCAAGCGGTTAGTCACTGGCTTTCCACTGCAGTGGCCTGGGTTCGATCCCAGGTGGGATTTGTGGTGGACAAAGTGGCGCTGGAGCAGGTTTTCTCTGAGTACTTCGGTTTCCCCTGTCAATCTTCATTCTACCAATTGCTCCACAATCAACCTCACCTATCATCTGGGACTGGTACAATGGCCGCAGTACAAGGGACTTAGTCCCACCCCATTAGCAATAAAAAATTGCATGTATTAAGTGATAATGATGTTAAATATACACAATACCCTGAATAATGCACCCACATTACAGGATCTGCAACTGCAGTCCCAATGATACAACACCTACTATTATTTTTAAGAATTAAATAACAATGCATTTTAAATATGACAGCAATATCCATCACAATATTCAGAATCAAAATTCTTTTTGTAGCATGAATCAGTTGTGCATACAGAACTGGCTGAATAACAATCGAGAAATAGTCCAAATATTTACTCTGTTGTTTGGCGCTGTAGCACTACACATCCGTGCAGTCACAGGAATGCATTAACCATATATGAGTCAAGATATTTTCACTGTTCATATATGTACATAAAATAACCTTTCTTATCTTTGTAATAGAGGGGTATGTTGAAGACAAATTAATTTCAGTTTCAGAATATTAAATGTGAAGCAGACTTCTGGTATAACTGGGAGATGGTGTTATATCAATGCCATAGTAGTACAATTAAATCTATGGCATTTCATTATTTTAAAACACCTGTATGGTCCATGAATAACTACAGTCTACAGAAGTGAAGATGGGTAGACACCATTGTAGATACACGAATGTTTATATAAAAAACAATCACAATTATATTTAACTACAATTTAAGTATAAAAACATAAAGAAAGCAAAAGAATAGTACTCTATAACATTTTTTGAACACAATTTACCAAAGACCTTGAGTTTGAAATGACATAATAAGAATGGCCACATACTTCCCGCCCCCTCCAAAAAAAAAAAAAAAGACACATTGCATGGTATACCTGAACATGATTTTATTAGAGAAGTATGTATCACCATTACTAAGCATTCTGAAGCAGAGTAGTGTGGCTGTCAGTACCTGCTCTTTGAGCCACAGCGAGTGTGGGCGACTTGCAGCAATGTTTCTCTTGAGTTCTACATCCTGAATCATTGTCTTCTCCTTAGTGTCAACAAGCAACATTCTTCCTGGTTTCAATCGGCTCTGGAACAGTAAAATATATGTATGTGTTAATATCTGTAGCCCATCATCGACATTCCCACAGATAATTACAATGACTGAAAAGTGTATTAGCATTAAGGAAGTATGTGTGTGCGTGCATGCACGCACTCGCGCACACACAGAGTAATCAATGGCCGATGGCAAGAGTTGAATTCCTGAAAAACATTATGGCTAGCAACAGCAAAGAATTACAAAAATCTGTGATGCCATTACAACCCTATTACCAGCCAATGTGGATCTCTTGCTATAGTCACAAATTTTACTTTCTCATACAGATAGTATATATGAGGAAGTCCTGTGAACTTGAAAAAAAAATTATCTGGAGATTCTGAGAGGTTTACACATTCTTAGCCCCCCCACAATACAAAACATAATATGCAGATGTGTGCACTGGTGCACACATAAGTGAACACAGTTGCACATGGCACCACAGTAACAAACTTGACAGCCCATATAAAATGCTAGGGATGTATTGCATTGTTTGGTTCTGGCAGGTGAAAGGAATCAAACCTGAGAGCATTTAAAGGAGAATCAAGGTTGTTCCTTCTTATGCATGCCTTCTACATGGCTGATGGGCTTCAGAGATTAGAGTAAATGCTTTGCACATGATTTAGGAACACCATACTAGAAGACATGAGGATCTTGTGAAGAAGTCATATGCATTATCAAACAATAGAATCAGTAAATATTCCATAATGATAGAAATAATTTTATTTTTTAATTCAAGTTTCTATCAGAAAACTAATGAAAATCCAAAACTGTATAATATTACTCATATATGAATTAGTAATGAATAGGAATTTGTCAATGTAGTTCTAATCTTTCTCCCAGAAGTAAGTTCTACCACAACAGCTACTAATAATAATCTTACAGCATAAAATGACCCACCTTGAGAAGTACATTGGCGGGGTCTGTATCATAGACTCCAACTTCAGAGGCCATGACCATCACGTTGTCCTTCATCATATAGAAACGAGAAGGGCGCAGTCCATTTCTAAAACATTAGAAAGTCAATTATGTATGTCAAAAATTACTTTAACAAAATGCCTCATAATATTCCACCAAGACATGCTTCAGTTTTTAGGTCATTTTGCTTAATGTTGGTTAATGTTGTTTCAAGCATGCAAGAACTTACAGTGTTATCAGCCTTTTACATTACATTGTCAATAAGAAGCCATATAAATGAACAAAATGCTGTTTCATAAAATTCTCTCCCATACAATAACCACCTGGCTCCTAACATAAACAAATGATAATTATTTCATTGTATTCCATTTAACAAGCAAAGCCTGAGTTCTTAGTGCAGCTTGGCCATCATTTTTATGCACTCTTAACATTTTTGGTATATACAACAACATTAAAACACAGAACAAACGAGGTTATCACTGTCGTAACTATGAAGAGTACAGAATTCTTTGTTGCCTTTCTCCGAATTACATCACGCTGCAACCCAGAAGACTTCATACTCCATATGAGAACCAAGTCACATTTAACTCTTGCATCACATGACATCATGCAATACTGCTCCACACATAAAATAGCAGTGTAAATTAGAAAAATGTAGAAAGATTTAATATTAAGTCCAAATATCTAAGTATATGCCAGAAAGATTTACAACTAATATAACACATATTACACATAGTGTAATAATTTTTAAAATACAAAAGAATATAATAAGAATCATTACAGGATGTAGAAGTAGAGATTCATGTAGAGAATTATTTAAGAAATTAAAAATTCTACCGCTTCAATCGCAATACATATTATCGCTTCTCCTATTTGTTGTTTACAACAAAGATAAATTCAAATTAAATTCTGATGTCTATAACATGAATACTAGACAAAAATATAACTTCCACCTACCCTCATCAACTTTATCAGTATATCAAAAAGGAGTCTACTTTACTGGCATAAAAGTGTTCAACAATCTGCCACAAAGTATTAAAAACTTGGGCAATGATACTAAAAAGTTTAAATCAGAGTTAAAGAATTATCTACATGCTCATTCCTTCTACTCTTTAGATGAATACTTCAATGTAAATAGAGAATGATGTAAAATTAAGTTATATTAATTTTTAAGCTAAAATTGCCTGTACTTATGTATGTAACCTTTTGACTTGTTCTGTATCCAAAGGTACTAACCTGCTTAGGATTTATAGAATGTAAATAAATTCAATTCAATTCAATAACTCATCTAGTGTGGATATCACATACAGAAAAATAAATACAATACACACAAACCTGGCCAAACAAATATGACCAGAAAATAAACAGAGCAGAAAGAGTTTAAGAAATATATAGCTTCGACAGTGTTTCCAAATATTAGCAGATCACATCTGTTACTTCATAGGTGGTGCTGCTTTTAGTACCTAAGGAGTGGCTATACAGATTCCATTTCTTCAGATTTTAATTATAACAAAACCTAGTGTCAAACAGTGATTGCTGTTCTCATTAAGAGGGAAGAGAGATGGAACATTAACACTGCTTTGAGTATTATGAACTGGTAAACTAAAACTGCAAAGAAACACTCAACTCTTATTTTAATTTGGTTCTTCCATTTGAAAATATTCGCCTTTGTTAACTATGTAACACTGTGGAATCTTAAACATTTTACAGAAATGTATACGCACTGTTCTTCTTGAAGGAGTCTCATCATTGTTCACCTCACCTGTCCAGAATAGCACCAACATAACGTCCATCTGTGAAAGTGAGCAGTGCAGGTCCATCCCATGGTTCCATTGCACAGGCTGACCAATGATAGAAGTCCCTCTTGTCTGCAGGCATTGTCTGATCATTCTGCCATGCCTCAGGTACCATTGTCATCACAGCCTATCATACGGAAGCACAACATACTACAGGCAATTTCAATGAAACAAAACCACATCAAACTTCAATCGAATGCTAAGATGAAAATGACCATTACACACCTGTACTTATTTGTACACATGCATTTTTAAAATTAAACATGAAAAATTAATAACGGAAATTTTTGTCTTTCACTCAGAAGAAGGGCCATCCTGAATGAGTTTTATATTTTCTACAAAGTTTATTCCCTCAGAAAGGACATAATTCTATGTCCTCTAACAGTAGCCAGTATTACTATTATAAATAGTGGCCCACAAGTCAGTTAACCTATAATATTCCCACATCTTAATGGGAATGTTCAGATTTAAACCTGTCAAACAATTTGTAGAACACAGCATTGTAAGTTGTGTGCAGAACATGGAGGATCTCATTTAGAACTTTTGTGAATTCAGTAAGCAGTTGAGGCAGTTGTTGCCTATTTAAGGTCCCACTGTGGGGAGAAATTGAATAAAATTTTCATCAGGATACCTGACAACATAGTATATTTACATTAGTTGTGACATCATGGAACTAACTCAGTTTCTCTGACTGCTAGTTCTATCATATTTGTATGTCTTTCATAACACATTCTCATATTTTAATAGCATTTCAAACTATGTAAATAAAGGAATGTCTTATACAAATTTAAATTTATAAGCATTTTATAAGTAAAAACATCGGTACAGGCAATTACTTGTTGCTTTAGGGTCAGACTGACATAACTACACATCATAATTTTTCCAATTTACTAATACTGTCATAAATACTGAACAGAGCGGACCAGCAAAATGGAGCTCTACCGCTTACTGTGAGAGAGTTAGATGTCAACACATTTACAACTGTGAAATTTAAATAAGATTAACAGGGTTAGATGATTCAAATAATGAACCAGTGCAACTGACTGAAAATTATTAATGAGTGCAAGTAAATTTGGAATGATATTTCTCAAATGCCTTTGTTTTCCCATTCCTTATAAAAGGAATATTTCATTCAAATTCAATACCACAACAAAATTATGTCTGAAAATGTTAAGGAGCTACACTTACTGATGATCCAAAGGACACAAAAGAAGCGGTTTCAAACAGAAATCAAGTGAGAACATCAAAGTATCTGAATAGAAAACACAACTTATTGAGGTTCTGTGAGGAAACATGGTTTAAAGGAAGAACCGAAAGGTAGTGGTAGCAGAAAAACTGAAAATGAATAAAGGAAAATACAGCCAGGAAAGAATATATCTCAAATATGAATTTGAAGTTCCTACATACAAATCAAAGGAAACAATTTCTCTACAGGTCAGAAAATATGTACAATATAATACAAGTTTTAATGAATATGGCATACAGAGCAGTAACAATGCATATTGGGCCTTTAGAAGTACTGACCTTTAAGGACAATATCTGAGCTCTTAGTTACAGACTATGAAAAACAAAGCATGAAGACAAAGTATAGTAAGTCATGAAGGGAAAGAACGTTTTTCTAATACAGCATAATGAGAAAGTTCAGTGTCTTTGAGGTTGTCTTTCACAACATTTGATGATTCTGAGTAATCATACAAAACAAAAATATCATGTCACTGACGAGAGAAGGGAACCCATGAGCTGGGTATGAAATTGATAAAGGATAAAAAAGAAGAAATAAGAATACATATCAAGACAACACGTCATGCGGTTATTTTAGAATGACTGAAAACTTATTGCTAAGAGCAATCTTTTAATCACACAGAAACAGCAAAATGGATCACACAGAACATGTATTTTTTACTGATGAAAGGGGGGATTAAAATGAAAATACATCGCTAAGTGGTATATACATAAAGAGATAAATAAATGTTATAACAAAAAATCACACACTATTACTGAGAAGAATCGGCTTCATCATTCCAAATTTTAAATTCATGGTACCTAAAACACAACTTTGAGTAGCAATTCCAGTCTGATCCCAATAAGAGTGCAACAAGGTCTTGTAAGGTTCTGTGTATTACACATAAAATGTAAACTCAAAAAACCATTGGATGAAACACCTTCTTGCCTTATTTTAAATTCACAGTTTTCCTTTCAAAAAAACCTTGACAGAAATACTTAATTCATCCATCTACCCACCAACCCAACTTTCCTATTTGAAGCACCAGACTTCATAGACAAATTCCTGTAAACTTATTTCTAACATGTAACACTGCAGAAAAATTTTACTTATATTTTAAAATCACAGTATTGGAAAACAATATAACTTACCTCAGGCATTGGTCTATTTCCAGCCATGACAAGGAATTCCAGGACACAATCAACAGCTCCTGAATCAGACAAGTTGGGTTCCACAACTGGATACAGTTTCTTGAGGTCATTTCCAAACACAGAGCTTTTCATGACACCTTCACGTGCCTTCATGAAGTTCACATTGCCTCTCAAAGTGTTGATTTCTCCATTGTGAGCCACACATCTGCACATTGGCATACATGCTTATTCTAAAATCTATAGCATTTGTAATAACCTTGCTTCTAAATGACTCTGATAGCATCTAGGTTCAAAAATGAAAAACACCAACACATAAAATACAACATAAAGAGGACTGATGAAAAAAACATTTACCAGCTGTGAATGAAGTAGTTTATCCAGGCAACCAGGTAAAGAAAATCATGCACAGCATAGGTTTATGACTTTCAAATTTCTGTGACTATTACAAGTACCAATTTTTGTATGGGGTGTCATATAAAACTAAAAGGAAAAAGTAGATAGCATTAAAATAATGATGAAATTTGAAATAAGCAAAATGGGTTAAACAATCCCAAATGCAGCCATTGGAAACCAACCAGCCACCCATTTGTGTTCATATCCTTTATGAACGGACAAATATCCTTCAGTGGTAGATGACAAAAAGTTGAAACTTCTTTTGTGCATTATCACATTCTTTGTCAGATTTTAAACTGTTCTTCCTATGAATCATAACTAATGGCATGTAACATACAAAACCATCAATGAAAGTAATCTGCTCTACTTTATTAGCAACAATAAAGGAATATATCAATCTGAAACGAAACATGACTGAACTAAATGGCTGTGGGATATCCAGCAGTTCTATATTATTCACACTATTAAGTACCAAACTTCCATACTACCATAATGCAATATCCCGAAGTACTTACCGCAAAGGATGGGCCCTCTCCCAGCTTGGGAATGTATTGGTTGAGAATCGGGTGTGTACCAGTGCTAAGTATGTGTCATAGTTAGGCGACTGCAAGTAAAGTAAGACACGTGTCATTTTCAAAATCTCCTTTGTGTACCACTAATAAGAAGTCACAGCGTGACCTGAACAACTGGACACTAAAGAGTCTTATTCTTCAAACAACATAACCACAATGTGGCATACATTCATCTTCCTTTAAAGAGAAGAAATATAAAGGATATGAACCAAATTGGTTCCAGATTTTAACAAAAAGTGTTTTAAACAATGTTTTGTAAATAGACTAATTATAATAATTTATAATTGTTTTAACAAATGCACATCCCAGTAATTGTTAAAGGATAATTTATATCTATGACATTGTAATAGTAGTTTCTGTATGTATTGATAATGTCCTTCTGAAGATGGTTGGTACAACTGGAACATGTAAAGAATGAAAGACTAAAAAAACACAACATTTATCAGTCACACTGGATGGTGTTAATAATCTTTTATACTGTTGCTAGTGTGATGGACCAGGATGAACCAAGTCAAATTAATAAGAAGTCATACTCCATAGCACAATGTAAAGTCAAGGAGCTGTCTCATCTGGCTCAATGTTTTGTTGGTAGTCTTAATATTTAAGGCATTTAAATAGGGTTGAAGGTCAATCATTGTGTCACTTAATAGATGACAGGACATGGTACCTACCATACAAGCCCGAATATAAGATAACCCCTTCTTTTTCAAATGAGAAAATCAGAAAAGAAAATATTTGACAAAACTGAATATGTTATTTACTTCTGGGGGCTGTAAGAAAAAAAAAAGTAAAAACTGTACTCTAAAGAAATAATAATTTTGGATGTGGTAAAATTATATAGATGTCAACATGACAATTTTTAAGTAAATATACCAATATTAGTCATGGAAGCCTCTTATCTGTTCCCTAAAGACCCCCCCTTCCCCGGGACATGACCACAGATCCACAAGGCTACAGGGCCATGACCGACTAACATAGCAACCNGGTTCTCACGGTCTCTTCGCTTGTGGATTTTTTCCTTTCTGCCCTGAAGATGGAGGCGATACGTTCCTCCGAAACGTCGGTTAACACCACATCTACACTGTGCCACATCCCAGAACACTGCTTTCTTCAAGTGTTAATATGGTAATATTGATTTATTTATTCTGCGATTGATGTGTTGACCTCCATATAATAATACCACATACTGATACACAACATGATGCATACAACAAAGGTAATAAATTTGAAATTTAATACTTTAAATACGGTTTTTGGTATTTCACAAATATATTTGGAATTGTAAGATTTGAGGCTTTCTTCATATTTGGAATCAGCAATTATAACTCTTCAAAATTATATTATTTATATTTATTATTCAGGACTTAAAAATAAGGTGACCTCTATTTTCTAAGAAGTGGTATTTCAAAAAATAAAACTGGCCTTGTGTTCAGGCTAATTTAGTACCTGAATTGAACATTTCAATCTAATCCATGATATGTATACAGTTGCCGTCTTGTAGTGCACTCAATTTCACCTGTTACTTCACGACATGTTTTGGCAACATAGTGCCATCATCAGGTGCCCTAATTACGCTAATCTATTTCATTGCTTGCCTTTATAAAATTATTTAAAAAGTATTTAAAAAGTCCGTATTTGTCAACTATAATAAATTTACACACTAAAACTTGTTAAGATTATTCATCTTATGTGTCATAATTAAAACTTGCGTGTGGTTCTTCCACTATGGGGGTCTTTTTCTTATATTCTGTGTAAACCGTGTCTTGTGATGTGTGTTCCCTTCTTAGCTGCGACATCCAACATTACGACACTCGCAGCTAAGAAGGGAACACACATCACAAGACACGGTGTGACAGTCCAAACCTTTTAAAACTCTTCAATGGACGCTATGTTCCTCTTTAGCCATTTCAATAGAGTGACTGATTTTTGGGGGAGACCGATCCATTAGCAAGTTATGATTTTGCTTTTCGCATCTGCACAGGAACAACTGCCTTGTTTCGTTACCAGCAGCTTGGGTGACCGCAAAAGGGATGCCGCCATCACGAAAGGCAAGTCTATAGTTTGCCGAAGATGTAAATTTTGTTTAGCTGATAGGGTAGCTGTTATAAAAGTGTCTTCGGAAGGGTGTAATTGGACCCTAAACTAAGAAATAACCGCTTTCACATGTGGGGTTCCAGGTTCAATATCTTTGGATCTCTTTATTCTCAAAGTTCCTTATGCGATTGTCTAGTGCTGATGGTATGATGGATTTGGCAGTTAAAATCAGCCAATAGGAAACTATTCTTGTCTGGGAGAAAGGCCGTCGGTTCAAATCCTATACAGGGGATGAAGCGACGCTCCCGCAGAATAGAGTTGGCAGAAGGACTTGGCGTTTAGAATTCATCAGATGCAGACGTCATTGGGCTGCACTCTCCAAGTTTACCTAAATTTATCAGTCTTTATTTGGTTCGATTAATCTTTGATAATAATAAAAGGGACACATTACTCCGTACTTGCTAATAAAGTTATCGTGTTTGCTTCTGAAATAAACAATTTGTGGAGAGCAGAAATTTCTCTCAGTGGACTAGCTTTAAATGTGCAGTTTCTTCATAGCCTCAGTTATTACCGTGACACGATCCTGAGAAGAGTCAAGTGGTCTACCGAAGCTGGCAAATAAATAAATAAATAAATAAATAAAAGATAGAGAAGGGGACGGTCACAAGAAGTGGCGCCCAACGGTTACAAGAAGTGGCGCCCAACGTGAGCGGTTACAACGGTTTATAAAGAATATAAGAAAAACGACCCCCATAGTGGAAGAACCACACGCAAGTTTTAATTATGACACATAAGATGAATAATCTTAACAAGTTTTAGTGTGTGTAAATTTATTATAGTTGACAAATACGCACTTTTTAAATACTTTTTAAATAATTTTATAAAGGCAAGCAATGAAATAAGTTAGCGTAATTAGGGTACCTGATGATGGCACTATATTGCCGAAACATGTCGTGAAGTAACAGGTGAAACTGAGTGCACTACAAGACGGCAACTGTATATATATCATGGATGAAAATCAGTGCAACAGGACGCTAAAATACAACATTTCAATCTAAGCAGTATTCTGAAGGTACTGTATTCTATTTAGGTGACACTGTCATCAGTCCCTTGTAATACAGTATGAAAGTCAGCCCAGAATACATATTACCAAAAATATGTGAAAGTATGGTCAAACCTACAACTTCTTATACAGTACACTTGCCTACATAAGAAATTATGACTGAATGAACAGTGTTCATTTGGACATCCAAATTTTGGGACTTCAGTTCAGCAGTTAAATTTACAATTACAAATTAATGGTCTCATTCCTCACTAATTAGCATTTACCTAATAACTTTAATTACATGAAGGAACTGGTACCACAAAAATATAGAAGCAAAATGTCCTGACATTAACTTTAACTGGCAGTATTCCAGTTCCTATGACAGCTGCTCACAGTGTCACAACATTCAAGACTTTGCAATAAAAACATGCTAAATACAAATACTTTCTTGTATTGGGATGAGATGGGATGCTATCCTGCTTCCTTCTTCATGGACCTGACATTATGCCATTACTTTCATGCAAATTACATTCATTTCAGGCTAACATGTAGCAAACCAGCCTAATTAAGTGATATCTGGGTTCTGACAGTGATGATTACGAAGAGTCCCATTGAGATGTGGTGCCATGTAGTCTGGCAGAAGTTCAAGGATATTTCCGAGGAATTTACTGCCTCCATCTTCAGGGTATAATAGCAAGACAAGCAAGTAAAGAAGCAAGTAGCAATATCGCCTCACTCTTACCAGACTACAAGGCATTACATCCCAGATAACGGAACTCTTCAGTCAGCAATGTAAGAACTTCAAATTCAGTTGAGTAGTAAGTCTCTTTTTTCCAGAGTGCTCAGCTGTTGGGTCCTCTGGTGATATAAAGAGCTAGCCATGTCTCTGAGAACTCTGGTGAGGATCTAGTAAGGATAAGACCGAAAACAATGTAGCTTCCATAAAGATGCATAAGCTCCACAGATTAAAAGGAAATTAAAGACTTGCCTAATCATATCCATAAAATGCGGAGTCTAAATGACACATAATTATGGGAATGAGGAATGTTAAATTCTTCTTCTTCTGGGTAATAACACCATGTAGTTTCACACATGGTTACCAGTGTTTCAGAGGGGCCTGTTACATCCATCTTCAAGGTAGATGTTGTACATTTTAAATCACAACAGTCACACTCTGTCTGAAATATGCCTTTACCTTCAAATCTTTGAAGTAGGTCCAGAGCTGATCTGACGTGAATTGACCCTTGTACACTACTGTGTACAGTGACAAGGAACAAATGTAAAATCTTGTCCCAGGTCGTGGAATTTGATGAGTAGCTCTCTTGCGCAGAACAAATACCTAGTGTTGAATAGAAAATGATATTAGCTGTGTGCAAACACATTCCAGTAAACAACATACAGCAGATGCCAGATGCTGTTCAAAAAACTTACTGGTGATATGTATTGCAGCAATTCCTTAGGTACATTCAACGTACATATTTTTATGACAGAACTGAGCACTGGGGATGTAGTGGCCATATGACAGATAGCAATAAGTGTGGCATTATGTATTTTGTATGGCTTTTATCTACAGATAAGGAGCCGGAGTAGCATAGTCAGTATAGCGACTGGCTGCAGGCTGCACAATCAAGGGGGTTGGAGTTACAGAGTCCCAGTAAGGTCAAGATTTTTCTCTTCTCCATGTCATCCATACAGGCTCTGGGGTCCACCCAACCTCCTATCCAATGGGTACCCAGGGGAAAGTGGGATGAGGAGGGCAGGGCATGTAGCACGAATGAGGGAGATGAGGAATGCGTATAGGATATTGGTGGGAAAGCCAGAAGGAAAGAGACCACAGGGAAGACCAAGGCATAGGTGGGTGGACAATATTAGAACGGATCTTAGAGAGATAGGATGGGATGGTATGGATTGGATAGATCTGGCTCAGGATAGAGACCACTGGAGGGCTCTTGTGAACACGGTGATGAACCTTCGGGTTCCATAAAATGCTGGGAAATTCTTGAGTAGCTGCAGAATTGGCGGCTTCTCCAGAAGGGATAAGCTCCATGAGTGAGTGAGTGAGTAAGTAAGTAATGCAAAGTGCTGCTGGCACATTCACTCATGGAGCTCATCCATTCTTGAGAAGCTGCCAATTGTGCAGCTACTCAAGAACTTCCCAGCATTTTATAGAACCCGAAGGTTTATTACCGAGTTCATAAGTGCCCTCTACTGGTCTCTATCCTGAACCAGATCGGTGCAATCTACACCACCCCATCCTATCTAAGATCCATTTTAATATTGTCAACCCACCTACGTGTTGATTTCTTAGTTGTTTCCTTCCTTCCAGCTTTCCCAACAAAATCCTCCTCTCCATATTCGTGCTACATGCCCTGCCCATCTCATTCTCCTTGACTTGATCGAAGAGGCAACAAAGTAGACTCTATGAGAAGAAATCCCTCGAATATCGATGTATGAGGCTCTATATAGCTTTCTGTTTAGAGGTATCAATGTGCTGATGTCGTAAGGCTGGATTTGCCGTATGTCGGGATAGGTCTGTACTGTTAATAGCACAGTGTTGAACATGCAAACATGTTTAGCAATTTTATGGGAATCTTGAATTTATGAACCATTCTGATGCGGCTTATGGCCGAGGAATGCTTGAAAACAGCTGTGCCAGAGCACTCTAAGACATCCCAGAATCTCCGAGGATAAATCTACGGAATACAAAATGTAGAGTCTTACAGTATATGCTTTTTAACGCTTCACTGTGGTTGTATTTTCGTAAGGTATATTTACACAATATGCGCATCACATGAAGTCTGGACAGTTTCCTTTCATTTAGAAAATGCACGGTTAAGATTTCGTGACACTAATATCACATTTTATTTATTTGTCCGTTTATTTTTGGTGGCGCTTTCAAGAAGTCAGATAATATAGCGTCGGATAATAGGGCGATTAGTAAATAATGCACTGGAAAGGATGGGGAAGGAAGTAAAAAAATCTCCGTGGCCTGTAGTCCGCAAGCGAACTATACCGACCGAGCGACCGCCGCTTTTCGGCAAAGTTAGTGCTAACTTTAGCGGATAGATAGTGTCGCGTGGTCAGTGCAACGAATCCCCAAGTCCGCTAGTCTCGGTTTTCTACACCAGAGCCGATATTTCCTTGAAATAGCTCCTCAATTATGGGGGAAGGAAGTGGTCTTGACGTAATGTAAGGTACTACAGAGGCACGCCCACGTGGTTTCTATCGCTAAGGGTCTTATGTAATAACACTTTATTGATCAATGGCTCCAAAGCGGCAAGGTAAGTCAGCAGCAAGGCCGGAATCACTGGATATTTTCAACGAGTATGCTTAAAACACCCGCTGTCGGATGTCTTGCAAGAAAGCAATTTGGACATGCTCCTTCTACTACAACCGTCACCACCGACTTTAACAAGGCAACTAACAAAAGTCGGCCAATATAATGATAACAATCAAATCCCAGAGACGGGAACAGAGCCAACTCCTGCAGCGTCGTGCATATAAAATATGTCCAAGAAAGTGGACGATGTCCAACAAAAATATTTTACGTTCAAGCACGTGCGGTGCGTTTAGTCAGAGAGATCATTAGCACTGGAAGTTCAACCGTACTGTGAGGGAGTATAGCCAACAAGCATGTCTGTAAACTTAAATGCCTGCAGAAACTCGTCATAAATTACTTCTCACATGGTATAAATACTTTATATAAATAATTTATTCTCCAGGCAATCCAGTTTCAATTTTAATGGTTCCATCTTTTCTCTGCAATCGCTATGCCAAATGTTTTGTACGTTACTATTCATAAATATTTCACTTCACTTTAAAAGCCAGTAATCAGTCAGGTTGCTCAGTAAGTTTCAGGGTTGTACTTGAGGGACACTTAATATCCACTAGCAGCCGATCATAGTAGCCGCGCGGTCTAGGCATGAACTCTCTTCGCTTGCTCGATCGCTGGGAACGTGGGTTCGAATCCAAATCAAGGCATGGATGTCTGTCTACGTTTGATCTGTGTATATGTTGTCCTGTGTAGGTAGCGGTCTTGAGACGGGCTGATCCCCCGTCCAAGGAGTCCTACCGACTGTCTCAGAATTAAAGAAACTGAAGAGAAAAAAAGTTTCACGGATGCCCTATGCTTCACAGGGAGCAACAGGAAAAGAGAGAAGCATCCAGTACTTGGTTGAGGGGCTATGCTACAGGCCGGAAAGTCGCGGGTTCAAGTCCCGATGAGAGCACTGGATTTTTTTTTCAATTGACCTAATCCTTCAAGCCGCACTAGGCCCTGGGGTTCACTCAGCCTCTAACAGAAATGAGTACCAGGGATCAATTAAATAATTTTCCTGGGGAGTAAAGCGCGACCGGCGCGTAAGGCTGACAACCTTACCGCCATCTTTGAGCCGATTGTATAGATAATGTGGGACTCTCAATGTCTCACAACCCTATGGTCCTTCACGGCCTGTTACAGGGATAACTTTACTTTTACTTACGGTCTGAGATAATGTTCATTAAAAATACATTAATAAAGCCAATGTTCTAAAAACTACTCCTCGTGTATCTTATAATACATATACTCGTTTATACGTGGTAGAGTCATTAAGTTCGTGGAATGTGGTTTTATCGCATCATATTACAAGGTATTCACATACACTTACACAGATCCACATCAGCCCTCAAAGTAGTTGCTGTTGGCCGCTATGCAAGATTACCAACGTTTATATAGCTGTCAAAAACACTGCTGAAACATATTGGCAGTAAATTCCCGTACGGAGTCTCTTGTGGCATTGACGAACTCTTCGGATGACTGAAATCTACGACCACGTAGCTTTGCTTTCAAGCGGTGAAACAGAAAGAAATCGCATGGTGCGAGATCAGGTGAGTACGGAGGGTATGGCAAAACGGTGACCTTTTGCCTTGCCAGTTCCTCTTGGACAAGGACAGAGCGATGTGCAGGGGCGTTGTCGTGTAGCAACAGCCAATTCTTCCTACTCCAAATGTTTCGCTAGGGGATTTGCCTAGTTTCTGGCAGAACTTTATGTTTGCACGCTGTTCAAACTGCCACATTTTCGATCTCCGCCACTTGCATTTAACTGCAGTTCACAATAGAGGTCGTAGTTCTACTGACACCGTTTGCACACAACTGCCTCCTGCTGTGACGAGAGATGAACCGACAGGGCATCATATCGTACCTCAACCTATCCGCTGTAGTGCACTGCAACGACGCTTTGCGGCCAGTCCACGAAATTATTGACTGTGGTAGTTTATGTAATTATATTTTACAGGGGCTCGCGGTAGCGTAGTTAGTTGAGGCACTATGCTACAAGCCGGAAGGTTACGGGATAGAATCCCGATGAGGTCATTGGATTTTTTTTCAATTTACCTAATCCTTCCAGCCGCACTATGCCGCTGGGGATCGACTCAGCCTCTAGCAGAAATGAGTACCTGGAATATTCTTGGGGGTAAAGGGCAGCTGGTGCATAAGGCTGACAACCTTACCGCCATCTATGAGCCGATTGTCTAGACAATGTGGGAACCTCAACAACTCACAACCCTACGGCCCTCCACGGCCCGTTACAGGGATACCTTTACTTTACGTGTTATATTTTACATATGCTTAATTCATGTCGTAATTGTAATCATTTCTATACAGCTAAATATAAAAAGGCATGTACTGAAATACTGTATGATACTTGCTGGAATCCATATATTCAGAAAACTTCTGTTAGACAAGTGAAAAAGAAGTCACATAAATACTGGAATAAATTTAACACAAGTCCTTAAAATATTAAATTCTCGCATTCCTGGTGCATTAAGAGTCTGGATTCCATTCAGCTTCAGGGCGCTGTCTGTTTATATATTCTCTCAGTAGAGACAACGTACTTTATGCTACACACTCCGAAAATACAAGTTTTCTAAACAGACGGCATAAGTAAGCACTTTGAAGTCTCCGTTTCTGGTTCGTCTACGTACAACGTCTTTGTTTTCTGAAGTATCCCTTCTGCTTGAAGCTCTCAATTGACTTCCAAAACGGGTCTAACGCAAGGCCAAGACTCGCCTAATTCGGCGATTTCGCACTCACCAATTTTGAGGGTCATTAGTCACAAAATCAAGCCAGGAACACGAGATATACAGAATAAAAGTATTCACTGCACTTGCGCCAAGAATCCCGAAGAAAACTGCCACAGGCCACCGTAGCTATTGGCACATTCTTCACCTAGTGCTCTGTCACGGTGTAGCATTAATGATTTGTTTTCCAGATTGCTTCGTGCACTTGTATATTTCCTACATCCACAGTTCTACCTATTGATGTGAAAAGGGATCTCAATTGATTTCTGAGGAAAATCTGTTTATGAATAACCTTAAACTCTTCAAAGTCCTAATATAAATTAGACATTTTCTTTTCTATTTATCAATTTAATGGAACGGAACCAATTACCAGCCATGACATTTCGGCTAGAATGTTGGAGGTCGAAGCAGAGTAGGACAACAGCTTGGGATAGAGTCCATTTATCTTGAGTTAAAAATGTTTTTTCCATCAGAATATTACTCCAAACCAGGGTCACTAAACATCGGATGTTTATATACACTGTGCAAAATATGCTTTATATCTTAGTTACTTACTTACTTGCTCATGGAGCTGAGCCCTTCTGGAGGAGCCGCCAATTCTGCAGCTACTCAAGAATTTCCCAGCATTTTATGGAACCCGAAGGTTCATCGCCGTGTTCACAAGAGCCCCCCAATGGTCTCTATCCTGAGCCAGATCTATCCAATCCATACCATCCCATCCTATCTCTCTAAGATCCATTCTAATATTGTACCCAACTACGCCTTGGTCTTCCCTGTGGTCTCTTTCCTTCTGGCTTTCCCACCAATATCCTATACGCATTCCTCGTCTCTCCCATTCGTGCTACATGACCTGCCCATCTCATCCTCCTTGACTTGATCATTCTAATTATACTTGGAGAAGAGTACAAGTTATGAAGCTCCTGATTATGCAGTTTTTTCCAACCTCCTGTCACTTCATCTCTCTTCGGGTCAAATATTCTCAACACCCTGTTCTTAAACACCCTCAGTCTCTGTTCCTCCCTTAATGTCAGATACCAAGTTTCACACCCATACAGAACCAAGGCAAAATTATAGTTTTGTATATTCTAATTTTTACGTTTTTTGACAACAGACGAGAAGACAAAAGGTTCTGGACTGAATGGTAGCAAGCATTACCCGAGTTCAATCGCCTCTTAATTTCCTCCTGAATCAGGTTTCGATCTGTTATCGTTGTTCCCAAATATCTGAACTGTGCCACATTTTCAAAACATCTGTTTCCTATCTTTATGTCATGATTTTGCCCTGCCTTTTGGTGACGAGACAGTAACATATATTTAGTTTGCTTTATATCTATCCTATAAAAATTACGAGCATACGGAAATGGGCAATTCAGTGATACGTAATGCAGATTCAAGTTGCTGATGTATCACCCCAGGCTCAAGTCTTCACTATTCTAACAAGCTACAACTTGCCTTCCAGTAATGTCAGCATTTTCTCTTCTCCACTTTCTGGTGTGTGTGCCGTTTTGTATGCTGAGTAGGGTCTTTCAGCGTCCACAGATGTGACAGTGCAGTATTTCAACATTTCCTCTGGAAGCTCTTTAAAGTGTTCTTCATGTATATTTCTTCACAGTAACGGCAGCCTTTTGCAGTGGATTTCCTTGCATAATGTCGCAGTTCTGATCCACACTGACCACATATTCTGTACAGACAGGTTTCACTGCAGCTAATACTTTTTCAGTGACATCCAAGATTACATTCCAGGTAACGTCAATTGTTTCTAGCTCATTTATTAACAGTGGTATAATTCGGATTTTGCTTGCTGGGTTGGCATAGCAACCGTGGAGATCTGAGCATCAATAAATGGTAAAAAATCATCAAAATAATCTAAATATAATACAGTGGCATTATTCCACGTTCCTCATCAGTCGAGGATTGGTGACTGTGGCAGTTTATCTCTGAATATCTCAATCTGAAGAGGCACTTTTACGAACAGTCTGGCTGTGCTTCTTGTCAACATATTCACTTCTGGAAAATTTTCTTGGCTTTACTTGCTTCCTCTGTTAAGCTCGTTCGCTAAACAGGCAGGCATGAACGAGGTGTGGCTAAAATACTGTGGCATGTACACCCGTTCCTAGGCAACGACCGCGAAACAAGTTAACTATACGACAACCGTTGCTAATTAATGGCACTGCAAACAGTAGCCGTTTTTAGTCAATGGCTGAGTAGCGATCACGTAGGCACCTCAACAGACACGAACGCAACAACTGCATAGCAACAAATGAACGGTGTTTTCTGTGCGGTCCGTGCCCATATTTCATAAGCAGGGAAAGTTGGGCGTTAGTGAGAGTTGGTTGGTTGGTGAGTAAGTGAGATAACTGCTGGCGTTCAGTTGTGAGCTGTTGCTGTGAGAATGTGGTTGCTGAGGCCGGGGAAAGTTTGGAAACCCAGAGGTAGGGGAACGTCCGCCGTTGAAAGCCGCTACCAAGCAACGGCTAGTGAAGATGTTAATGTGTACACTAGTGTGTGTGTGTGTGTGTGTGTGTAATAGTGAACTGTAAAGTGTAGTCATGCGCTGTATATCAGAGTTCAATAAATCCCATCACCAATCCAAACGCCGTCTATAGTCACTCTATCACGTGATAATACACAGGCAGCGGCGTCTGAGAGGAAAATGTGAAACTTATTTTCTTCCCATCCTTCTGGGCATAACAGACGCAAGGTATCATTCACAACCAGCAACTATAAAATAATTAGTCCCCTGTAAGATCCGGCTGGCAATGAAGTATTGCAGATATCTTATAATACCTACGCAGAGGCCAAAAATATCTATAGATTCATCCACCATGACTCAAATTGGAGTGTCTTGAAGACTTGGGATTGTACCAACACGATGAGCCTGACTACATACAAATGGCGCCTCAGCGTGAGACATACATACGTCAATATTCGAAGGGAAAAATGTTCGCACATGAAACTCGTGAATGAGAACAAAATATGTATGAATCCATTTCCATTAAAATGAGTTACAAACATCATGTTAACTTCCTTATTAATATATGTTCAACTGACACTGGTCTCAAAGCGAAAGAGATTCTTCAAATGGCTTCCGCTTTATAACAAAGTGCTCGATTTGCATGTTTCTATTAACTACGCCGCTGACTTCCCATTAACAGCGGGGAGGGGATGCCTGCGTCGCGGTTATTTGCAGGTCTGGCAGTCAGCTAGCGGTCAGATCGATTGTCTCCCTACGAACCCACTCTATGACAGCTTTCGGTGGCCTTCATTCGAGGTCGAACTAGTAATGAATGGGTACACGACTCAACGCTGATTGGGACTGGTGAATGGGCGTATATATGGACACCACGCGTCCTTTTGTATTATTACACCCGCAGACTAGGGCCATGTATGTCCATCTTTGTAACTTTTGGTATTCTGTCCATTAATTTCTCATATACGTAACATATGGCAAAGTTGTCCCCGTGTTTAACAAATTAAGCATTACGCCATGAAGACGTACGGGGGACCCGATGTATAGACCCACGTATTCTTGACCTCGGCTTTGGTGGGAGGTGAGAGATCAGCTTCGCGTCCCGGCCGCTTTACCCCCGTACCCATTCGATAGGGGAGGGGGACGCAGTAGCGTAGTTGGTTGAGGCACTATGCTACAAGCCGGAAGGTCGATGAGGTCATTGGACTTTTTTCAATTTACCTAATCCTTCCAGCCGCACTATGGCCCTGGGGTCGACTCGGCCTCTAACAGAAATGAGTACCAGGAATTAATTAATTTTTCTGGGGAGTAAAGCGCGGCCGGCGCATAAGGCTGACAACCTTACCGCCATCTTTGAGCCGATTGTCTAGAGAAAATGTGGGACCCTCGACGTCTCACAACCCTATGGGCCTTCACGGGCTGTTACAGGGAGAGCTTTACTTTTTACCCATTCGATTGGAGGCTGTACTGTACTGTAATCGTAAAAGAAATTTGGGCTTGAGATTGTGACGGATTTACACGTTTTATATGATACGAAGAAGTGGTTTTTGGAGTACCGCTGTATGGATGTGCGAATAGGTAGGGTCTGAACGGTTGAACTGTTTTTATTCATATTTGGCATTCAGGAGTTAATCTACCACATGTCCATGGCCGATGAATAGGAACATTCTAATTCCAAAACTTGGTGCCCTTAAAATGAGCCCCCAAAAACAATATGGCAATTTTCTCGAAAACGGCTATAACGATTTCGATTAAATTTCAGCAATTTATCGAAACCATCTCTGGGAAAGAACTGACCCCTTACATTCTTTCGTCACGACACGAACAGCACAGAAAACAAAAAAAAAAAAAAAAAAAAATTGGANGAACAACAATGTAATCTCATAAGCCTGCTAGCTAAAATTTGGGGGATAGACAGACAGTAATGTGATCTCGTAAGCCTTCAAAGCCTACAGAATTTGAGGGGAATACAGAGACAGCATAAGCATCCTTTCATTTATTAATACAAGTAAAGTGGGCTATGAACTGCATCGTTAACCAGCAATGGTCTACCAAAGAAAAATAAATTTCTTTACCACGATAAAGTAACCACGGGCATCGTATTTGAAGAAGTATGTGCAATGTTTTGAGCTGATTTCTTTTTCTGTGTGGTGGATGAGAATTCGGGGCAGCTAGAATTAGAATTGGTGGGTCTCTCAAGTCGGCAGTCAAAGTGATGGTGTAGGAAAGACCATAGTGTCACATAGTGGTTTGTGAAATGTAGTAACAAGTTGGTTAAGTGTGCAATAAATCCGGCCACCAACCCAAAACCCGTCTATAAGTCACGCGCACCCCCAAATATGTGAAAATAAGAATACCGATGTAATTGTATGGGCAGATTATACTTCCATTTTAACATTATAAAAATTGAATTCTCTGCCTACAGTTATCGAACTACTGTATGGACAGTATTTTTGTTGGATATTATAAAAATGAAAAAGAAAATACAGAATCTTCCTCTACATACGAACCAGGTTTCTTGATAAACATACGCAACTCAGTTACGGTACGGTCTTTCTGATGACTTTCCAAACATTGAATAAATTCAGACAGAAAGTCAATTGCTAAGCAACGTGTCTCCTGCATAGAAGGACCGGGCTCACAGACTCTCAAAAGTATTGCTTTTAGCCCACTCTTCTTATTTCGTAAAAGTTAAAGGAGGCTTATGCGTCACCTTGTCGTCTCTGTGTGTCTCTCTTATGAATGACTGAACCAATCATTATGAAACTTGGCATGTACATCATGCCACCTGAACTCCTCTTAAACGGCGTACTCCATAAACCCCTCCCATCAGTCTGTGTGTCTGTATGTACATTTCCTTTGTCGTTATTACGCAACGGTTCGGTAAGCACGTTCTTGCGGCAAAGAATACTCATACAAATAATTGTTGCAGACGTCATTTTTATGTGGTCCCTGTCGTATCAAAGAAAAGTAGGCGATTAGTTCTTCGCAGAGCTTCTTGCTAGAAGTATGGCCAGTTGTGGCTCAGAGCTTCTGGCAACATAACCAGAAACGTATTTCTGGTATATCATATTTTCAAACTGCTACAACACAGAAACTCACAATGTGTACCGTCTGTACACATTCTGGCAGTTTGTTTAATAAGTATAACAGTCAGCCTGTATTACAGCGGGACCAACATTCATATGAAACGTCTAAGTTCGAAGCTTCGTAACGGGATGATAAAACAACAAACGCTGTTCGAGGCTGGGAGCGGTTGCCGGCGCCACCACCAAGATGGCTGCTTCTGAGTTGGTAGGGGGCATGGAAACTGCACAAGGGGATGATGGAACGAGGGGGATGAGAGATCACAGTCCCTGACCTTTCCACCGAATGACGTCACAGTGCGGTACAGACAGCGCCACACCCACATCAAAATGACGTCAAAACAAAAACTGCAGATGCGTAGCCCATGTATGGATTCTATACCTTAAGGGTTTATCCCTTGTGGTAAAAACAGTGCCTTGGGAAGGGTTAATGGCTCCAAAGAGAGAGAATGCGGTTGAGGTATGAAAAAGAAATTGGTGCAAATACACTGTCCACACTTCCTCATATACGACTGGCGTTAACTGCGTTTACCTTAGAAAGGAAACTGATTGCTGTTCGGTACACTATTGATGCTTACTGAAAACCGTCCGACATGTAAGGCCGGTTTAGACGAGACATCTCGCGTTGAATCCCTAGTGCTCCTGCCGTTACTTTCCTCATGATACCATGGGTGTTCTGAAATTACTTAAATGTAATCAAAATCGTCTGAACCCTTTTCGAGAAGATCGTCATTTTGTTTTTGAAGGCTCATTTGAAGATCTCCTGTATTTTATTATTCTTTGAGATAGAATGTTCATATTCAGCGAGCACAGACATGGGGCGAAACAAACTTACGTGGTACACTCATTAATTTCGTTGACTGTGGTTTTATCGCATCATATTACAAGGTATTCACATACACTTACACAGATCCACATTGGCCGTCAAAACAGTTGCTGTTGGCCGCTATGCAAGGCTGCCAACGTTGATATAGCTGCTGAAGACATTGCTGAAAAATATCTGCAAGAAATTCTCGTACGGCGTCTCTTGTGGCAATGACGACTTCCTGGGATGACTGAAATCTACGACCATGTAGCTTTGCTTTCAAGCGGTGAAACAGAAAGAAATCGCATGGTGCGAGATGAGGTGAGTACAGAGGGTATGGAAAAACGGTGGCCTGTTGCCTTGCCAGTTCCTCTTGGACAAGAACAGAGTTATGTGCAGGGGCGTTGTCGTGTAGCAACAGCCAATTCTTTCTATGCCAAATGTTTCGCTAGGGGATTTGCGTAGTTTCTGGCAGAACATTTTCGATCTCCGCCACCTGCATTTAACTGCAGTACACAATAGAGGCCGTAGTTCTGCTTACACTGTTTGCACACAACTGCCTCTTGCTGTAACGAGAGATGAACTAACAGGGCATCATATCGTACCTCAACCTATCCGCTGTAGTGCACTGCAACGACGCTTTGCGGCCAGTCCACGAAATTATTGACTATGGTAGTTTATGACAAAGAGGAATATAACACGCACAAAGCGGTAACGCTGTTGGTTGAGGCACTATACTACAACATGGAAGGTCGCCGGTTCGAGTCGCGATGAGGTGGGTTTTTTTTTTCAATTTATCTAATCCTTTCAGCCGCATTATGGCGCTGGGGGGCCGACTCAGCCTCCAAGAGAAATTATTACCAGGACTCTTCCTGGGGGTCAAAAGGGGTCCATGCATAGGTCTGACAACCTTACCGCCATCTGTGTGCCGGATCTCAAGAAAATATAGGAACCTCTACGTCTCACAACCCTATGAGCCTTCACGGCCTGTTACAGGGATAGGTTTACCTTTCAACTGTTCAGACTCTAACGAGGTGTATGTCAAATACATGCCCTGGCACACACGGACAGATGGCATACCAAAAACCATCTTTTCTTATTTGGGAGAGGGCCTCACGTCTAAGTCTATCAAAATATGAGGATTGACTTTTTCATCTCCACAACAGTCTCTCATGTATACTACGTATAAGAGGAGCTGCAACATACTTTATACATGTAAGATTTGAGGCTTTCACGGCGGTGACTATGAAGAAAGCAGTCTTCTGGGATTTGGCACCGTGTATATGTGGTGTTAACCGACGTTTCGGAGGAACGTATCGCCTCCATCTTCAGGGTAGAAGAAAAAGTATAAGAAATCTGCAAGCGACAAGACCGTGAGAACGGTANTACCTGAGACTGGGGTTAATGGAGTTGCTTGGCTAGCCGGTAAGTGCCTGGTAACTGCGACGCGCTTAGTGGCGACTGTGTTCCCTGTTTACTTAGCATTCCGTAATGCTATTCACTAGAACTGATGGCCTAGGCGTGCTCTGCATTGGAAAACCACAAAGCAGAGGAGGGAGCAACGAAACATAGAACATACATTGATGCCAAATGTAGGATTTGTGGAACGTTCGTTTTCCATGAATGCGAGTTGTTTTTATGTGCACAAAGAATCCTTGAAAGAGCTCCTCAATTATCCTCACGGGGCCTGAGTGAAAATCAGGTAGCGCCGTGAATCTAACCCGGACGTCTGGATCTGTAGCCAGGAACTCTTGACCACTAGACCACGGAGGGAATATTACCGATGGGGCTGTTCATTTAAAAACATCTGAAAGCCTAAATGCAGCGTTTTTCATCAGCCACCTCAAGTTTTACTTGTGGCCGTATCAATTCTACGAGGTTACACTGGCAGTGGTACGGCGGCAGTCTCACAACAATATGGCCGTGATCATGAGACATACTACAAGAACTCTGGCTTTGTTAAGCGTACCAGGTTCAGTATTTCTGCTCGAGTTTGTTTTGGGTCATAAGGAATATTCCTTCCTGACAACCTCACCACTATTTCGGCCTTGTTACAGTTCGAAGCCTAATATGTTTACGAGCCGAAGGAAATAGTTTTTGAAATCGTAGGCGTTCATATCACTGCAGTAATCAGGATTTAAGGATTTCTTTTCCAGGGCAGAAAACTAGATTGTATTCATCGAGAATCCCAGTTTCAGATGACCTGCTGACACGTTTGGACCATTCCTGTCAATAGAATCTAGCTATTCAGCTTAATCTACCTTTCATAAAAAAAATAGACTTCGCTGCTTTTGCATGAGGATACATAACGTTGATATAAGTCCCAGAATTACTGGGTTTCCGGACTTTGTCCATCGTGCCGTATTCTAAAAATTAGAAAAAACCAGTGATTTGAAGTTAGCTCTTTCTAAGGAACCCAACAGAACAAGATGTCTCCCCCTCATCTGAGGACGGAAGCAGATCCTTTTTCCGAAACATTGTGTTTTCTAGTTTTTAGAATACCGGGTAATGGACAAAGTCCAAAACCTCCAGTAATTCTGAGTGTCATACACCATTGTCTGAACTCTAAAGAGTTTACTTATTCGACAAGTGTTCCGCGAGATTCTATGCGACAATTAGGATTCAGTAAGGTGTTCCAGAGGTTGCTGAAACACTGGAGATTCTCACCACGCCCACTGAGACTTCGTGTGGAAGTGAACACTATTGCGAACTGGTGTTACCACATTTCAATAAATTCATCTCCCATTTACCTGACGTTTCAGGGTTTCCTCATCCTGGTCGCCGGTTACGAATACTTGTCGCATGAAGGGCTCGCTGTTGCGCGCGACGTCCCCGATGCCAGCACTGTCAGTCGGCACGGTACGCCAGCACAGCACCTGAAACCCGAACGCACATGATACATCGAACTTGACAAGCATCCGGGAGGCTTATATTACATAAGGAGGGGAGGGGAGTGAAATTTACTTCCAAAGGAAAACAAACTCCGTGGTTTTAGTCCGCAAGCTAACTATACCGACCGAGCGACCGTCGCTTGTCGGCTAAGTTACTGCCAACATTAGCGGATAGAGGGTGTCGTGTGGTCAGCGCAACGAATCCCCACGGCCGTTAATTTCGGTTTTCTAGACCAGAGCCGCTATTTCCTTGAAACAGCTCCTCAATTATCATCACGAGGCTGAGTGGGCGCCGCTCCAGACCCACTACTTCTCAAAAACAATCTGGTAGCTCCGGGAATCGAACCCGGACCTCTGGATCTGTAGCCAGGAACGCTAACCACTAGACCACAGAGACGGTCTAAATAAAGGAACCGTAACTAATTACAGATGTGATTCTGAAACTGTGGGGCTCGTCCCATTTGGATATTTATAATACTAATTTAATGTTGACTTGACCACAACGGTTATTTGTGAATATTACATCAATTATTTACGTCAGTATTTAAAAAACTCAGGCAAGTTCCTAATTTATATACTAAGTCCTCCGATTGTACATTATATTGTATATTACTGAGCAACTGGAGACAGGTCGTGCTATGCTACAAGCCGGAAGGTCGCGTGTTCAAGTCCCGATTAGGTCATTGGATTTCTTTCAATTGACCTAATCCTTCCAGAAGCACTATGGCCCTGGGGTTCACTCAGCCTCTAACAGAAATAAGCACCAGGAATTAATTAATAATTTTCCTGGGGAGTAAAGCGCGGCCGGCGCGTAAGGCTGACAACCTTACCGCCATCTTTGAGCCGATTGTCTACATAATGTTGGACCCTCAACGTCTCACAACCCTATGGGCCTTCACGGCCTGGTACAGGGATAGCTTTACTTTTTTTTTTTTTTACTGGAGACGGGTCAGAGAGCTTTTAAAATCTGGCTAATAAAAGTGGAATTCCCCAAGGTATATTAGAAAAAAATAAAAAATTCAAAAAATAAATACACCAAATATTAACTTGTAAAATAAAATTTAAACTTAAATTAATTCTCTTATCCTGTTTGCTCTAGGCTTAAACGGAAACTTTCTGCCTCCATGCTCCCACCCGCCTGGAAGAACCGTGGTAGTGACCATTGTTTATGGTGGTAGTATGGCATATACTGTCCAATGAGATTTATGTCTGACGTGAAGTTGGATTTCACAGACAAACTTCTAACTCATGCGGGAATGCTACTCATTCACAAAGAATCGACCATTCTATTTCGTGCAAAGACGAATATGTCCGCTCATGTAATTCGTATAACGTCGACTAATTAGTTCGTGAAGAGAACAGGTGTATTCGTTAATCGAATTTATGGGGAGGAAAGGCTATACAGTCAAGAGTACTCACCTGCAACTGGCATTCCTCTGCGAGCTGGGCGAAAGCAGTCTCGCTCTCCTGGTGGTGCGTCTTGTCCACGTACACAATCCCCGTGGCATACCGACCGAAGGGAGGGAGCTCCGCGTTCTGCTGTTCCCTGCAACAAGGAAACCACAATCAACAACGGTCCTTAAGTCAGAGAACATAGAGTCTAGACTACGGGCTGCACGAATCGGGATTCGATTCGTTGCAGGGGAAAGAGATTTGTCTAGACTGTTCTAGGGCCCACTCAGTCTCCTATCTAATGGGTACCGGGGGCTCTATCCTCAGGGGTAAAGCGACAGTGGCGTTAAGCTTACCACTCACCTCCAGCTAACGCCGAGATTGAGAATGTATGGAGCTGTACCTTCACTCGCCATAAGTCTTCATGGCATGGTGCTTGCTTAAGCACAGGGGCGTCTTATGTTTTATTATTTGTATCACATTTCCCCCACTGGTGGTATTAACCACTCAGAAGGGCAGCATATAGTCTCCCAGATAGCTATCTTCTCTAACGATGGATCAGTAACAAATAAGGCTACGAAATGATGGACCTCCATTTCCTTACGACATTTTCACCCCATTAACCGATGAACGCAACTCAGTGATGCTGAATGAACTTCTGTAAAGCACAGAGCGTCTCAAAGTAAACTACAGCCTTTCATGACCTTAATCACATATTATTTTTGTAGAATGATGATTTTCAAGATAATACAGATATGGAATTGGCATAACAGAAACTATTCATATCTTTAGGGATTCAACCTTCCGTGATAGAACGTCATGTAGTTCGTCGCAAGTAAGCGGACATTTCGGACGAAAATGTCGCCTCCATATTCACCGGCTTTATATCCCAGAAAACATAACTCTTCATAACCACCAACGTGATAACTTCAAATTCAACGTACCCGTTTCATATTTTCTCATACTCATCCTCCTTAAATTTATTCCTTTCCTTTCCCTCGCCTCATCTACCTCCTCTTCTCCATTCCCTCAACTGCCTCCTTTTTTCTCCTTCCGTTTTCCTTGCGTAATTCATTTTCTCCTCTTTATACCCCACTTCTTCCTTTTCTTGTTCTCTTCTGTTCACTGAAATTAGTCTTCTTGACCAGTCTAGAAAACCGAGATAACGGCCGTGGGGATCCGTTCCTCTGACCACGCGACACCCTCTATCCGCTAAAGTTGGCACTAACTTCGCCAACAAGTGGCGGTCGCTCGGTTGGTATAGTTCGCTTGCGGACTACACGCCACAGAGGTTTTTTTTGTCTTCTTGATAATATCTTCTCCCTTACTTTTGATTATTTTCTTTCTCTTCCTTCGCCTTCTTCTCTTCTTTCATCTTCCACTACATCTCTTTCTCCTTATTCTCCTGTCTACTTTCCCTCGCCTCCGCTACCGTCCCCAGTATCCTGATCCATACAATTGTGCTTTCATGGTTTAAGTGGGATAAATGCAGAACAAGCCAATGAGTTAAGCAATTAATAAATGGGCTCGGTACAGTTGGCCAGCTGTTCGAATAAACTAGCCTCCAGGTATGGCGTATACCTCGGAGAAAAAGGAGGAATTCAGGCGTGTTTCGCGGTCACTGCTTGAGCACCCAAATTTTATCAAGTAACAACCCGATGGACTCTTTAATCCGTGTAAGTTCTGAGGTTCAGAATGAATGAAATATGTTCAGGTGTGAACTGAAGGAACCAGCATTCATCCGGACGACAAAACAAGTTGTCGGCCAACCAAGCCAAGGCCAGAGTATCCTACGGCTACCTGTACTACTTGACAGGAAGCGTTACACAACGCTCACACGGTGTAGTGATCAGCGTAATGATCTTGTATTCAAATGGCCCAGGGCTCGACCCTAACCGTCACTACTAATATTAAAATAAAAGTAAGGCACATATCTTGGTAAGCATATTTGATAACTCAATCATCTGAAGATGGGCGTGGGATAAACTCCTGAAGCGTCATGTTTATAAAATACATTATACAACGGAGAATTTCTGATATTTTGTTAGTAAAACCTGAATGATTATTGACGACAAAAGCCTTGTTCATGGCGGAGCCTTACTACTCACCTACAGCCCTAGGACTACCATGAGTTTGTCGTTAAAGATTCACTACTCACATTCAAGGCCCTCGTGTGTATCTGTCACTCACTCTCATGGAGCTGAGCCCTTCTTAAGAAGCTGCCAATTCTGCATCTACTCAAGAACTTCCCAGCATTTTATGGAACCCGAAGGCTCATTACCACGTTCACAAGAGCCCTCCACTGGTTCCTGTTCTGAGCCAGATCAATCGAACCCATATTATCCCATCCTATCTATTTTAATATTGTCCACCCTACGCCTTGGTCTTCCCAGTGGTCTCTTTCCTTCTGACTTTCCCACCAATATCCTATATGCATTCCTCTTCTCCCCCCTCAATACTGCATACTCTGCCCATATCATCCTCCTTGACTTGATAATTATACTTGGCGAAGAGTACAAGTTATGAAGCTCCTCATTACGTGTCCATCTATGTCACATGACAAAAACTGGAAGTGAGGATCTAACGTCTACAAGGTACTGCTGTTCACACTTCAGCCACGGTCACTTCTGGTAAGACGAGAGGAGACCTTGGTATATACTTCACACACACACACACACACACATAATCATATGCAAACATGCATCTAAGACGGTCTAACCAAATTCCATTCACTAATGGGAGACGTGTTTGGGAATCGGTACACGCTGTACGCGTCCTTAGCCTTCACACAGACACGGCTGAGTTGGGACTCAAAGTAGAATCACGCGCACACCCGTTTTCGAAACCAATTAACAGACTGGCATGTTCTGTATTGGGGATTTACACTGAAAATTGCAGCTGGAAATTAATTTTTGTTCATTTCAACTCCTACTTTAAAGGCAGATGTAGACAGCGTCTTCTGGTATTAAAGTTGTCCCAGTAATTAATTAATCAGTTCCCCACGAAGATGTATGGGGAGTGGAGGTGCATCTGCAACCATAGTTCATTCTGGCCAACCTCTTGTATTACGTTAATAATACAGATAATGAAAAACAATTAGACAGAAAAGTTTAAAAGGTAAAGATATTCCTGTAACAGGCCGTGGAGGGCCACAGGGTTAGGAGACGTCGAGACTCCCATATTTTCTAGACAATCGGCTCACAGATGGCGGTAAGGTTGTCAGCCTTACGCGCCGGCCGCCCTTTACCCCCAGGAATATTCCTGGTACTCATTTCTGTCAGAAGCTGAGTCGACCCCAGGGCCCTAGTGCGGCTGGATGGATTAGGTAAATTGAAAAAAAAATCCACATCAGGACTCGAACACGCGACCTTCCGGCTTGTAGCATAGTGCCTCAACCAGCTACGCTACCGCGTGCCCCCCCACATAAGAGTTTAACACGTGTATATATTAATATTGTAACAGCATTTGTTGTATTCGAGAAGTCGACGGAAGTATTTAGACGGGAATGTATTCCACAATCTAATCAGAGGAACTGGTATGTCAATAGTAAGCTGTAGACTGGTGGAAAACGCGTTTTAAAACTCACAGTCCTCCCGTTAAGATCTGAAGCTTACGAAGCTGAAGTGTCGGTTGGTTAAAGACGACCGACGTTTCAGGGAGCATCTCTGTCATCACCTTCAGGATTTGACGTGACGGCATGGGTCGGCTCGTGTCCAATGTCATGTCGCTATACCGACTACGCTTTTCCGGTCCCTACCATATTTATAGGGCTAATCAAAAACATGCAGATCTTTGTCATATCAACGAACATACTATACTCTCGTCAAATTAATTCCATATTATGTAAGATTTGAGGTTTTCACGGCGGTGACTATGAAGAAAGCAGTCTTCTGGGATGTGGCACCGTGTAGATGTGGTAGACTGCTTTCTTCATAATTCCATACTCTACTTAAAACACGCCCAAAATACAGGGTGATTCATATAGAACCGACCCGACGAAATGAGCTGTAATATAAAATATACCATACAGATATTAAAGTAATTGACATATCTTATCTTGGATTGTGTGCCGTGATCAGAGCAGATGTTGAAAGTGTCCGCCGTTTTCAAGTAGGCATTAGAAACACTCGCTGTTCAATAGTGTACTCCATGACTGTCGCCTGCCCACTGTAGAGACACGTTTCGGCATTGTCCTTGACCTTGCATCATAAGGGCTGCCACTTGCCGGATCAGCACGGCCAACGGATTATTATGTCGTAATTGTGAGCGGTTATATGCATCACCTGCGGAATTATTAGCAAATTCATCGGGCCGGTTCTATACGATTCACCCTGTATTTTACTCGTAAATGTAATTGTTTATTTTACATTTTTATAATCCATTAAAATACAAGTANTTTTTACCCGTAAGTGTAATTGTTTATTTTACATTTTTATAATCCATTAAAATACAAGTATTTAAAATTTCACTAGCCCTTTGTATTTTCCTCTAATCGCATCGCAGACGCAGTTCGTTAACATGGCGTGCAAGTTATCGGTATAGTGCAGCTTCTGTTACACAAAAGCCGTTTGGATATGCAGCCACAGCAAAAAGGTCTGAATGATCTTTCGGCTTCCAATAATCATCGAAGTATCAGAACTAAAGCTGGGGAACATCTGATAGCATTATGGCTCGTGTCACTGTACAGCATACACGTCGATCCTGCTTCGGTTACGTGAGGTCTGGGTCGAACAGCTGAGAACTTCTGGACGGATGGCTGAAGTCTTTCAAAGCCGTCCTGTACCTCCAATGTAAGTGCCATTCAAATTTCGGAACAAAGGTTTAAGAATACATAATTCCAGAAATGTTATCGAACTACAACATATGTCACTCGTACTTTAATCGTCTCTTCTCGGGTAGAAACAAGAATCTAATACTATTAAGCTATGAAAATTTTTGATCGCCTCTGTGGTCTAGTGGTCAAAGTTCCTGAATACAGATCCAGAGGTCCCGGGTTCAACTCCCGGCGCTACCAAATTTTCTGAGAAGTAGTGGGTCTGGAACGGAGTTCACTCAGCCTCATGAGGATAACTGAGGAGCTATTTCAAGGAAATAGCTGCTCCGGTCTATAAAACCGATATCAACGGCCGTGGGGATCCGATGCACTGACTATGTGACACCCTCTATCCGCAAAAGTTGGCACTAACTTCGCCGGCAAGCGGCGGTCGCTCGGTCGGTATAGTTCGCTCGCGAACTACAGGCCACGGAGTTTTTCATTAAAAAATTTTACTTTACTTATATGTTCTGCGTCATGAAATTATTAGCGAAAATAACGGGAAAGCCTACAAATGTAGATTCAATTTTAATGCAAAGGGTGTGTTACTGTCATGTTAGTCAAACACGAAATGAAACGAAAATAACAAAACGATCTTCTGGGTTGTAACACGATGTAGTTTGGAAATAGCTCAGTTTGCGGCTTCCTTTCGCCGGTTTCTTGCTTGGCTTACTCTTCAAGATTGAACATAGGTGTGACATATTTATGTGAAACGTCGGACACCTCTCAACAACACGGCATTAAGCTCAGAAGGCCGTACTCTTCATAGCCATCGTGGTGAGGACTTCAGATCCAACAAATGACAGTGAAAACTATATACAACTCTGCTTGTTGGATGATGGGATATTCCGTGCAAGGTTGGGGCTTGGTGTAGACATTTCCGTTTTCACCCTCGCATCGTTGCAAAGCGCACAAATTTTGCATTGTCAAAACTTGTTAGGTCCTTCAGAACCTTTGTTTCACAATGCAGCATCTGGGGGTACGTTCAACCGTTGTTCAGAATAGCTCTGCTAGGGCTTCACAAGATGAGTCGACTCCATGGCTACAGTGCGGCTGGAAGGATTAGGTCAACTGAAGAATCCAATGACCTCATCGGGAATCGAAACCACGACTTTCCAGCTTGTAGCACAGTCTCAGCCAATTACGAAGAGACAAAAATCAAACTCCGTTGCTTGTAGTACGCATGCGAACTATACCGACCGAGCGACCGCCGCTTGTCGGCGAAGTTCTGCCAACTTTAGCAGTTAGAGGATCTCGCGTGGTCAGCGCAACGGATCCCCACGGCCGTGAATCTCAGTTTTCTAGACTGAAGCCGCTATTTTCTTGAAATAGCTCCTCAATTACCCTCACGAGGCTGAATAGACCCCGGTCCAGACCTACTACTTCTCAGAAAACCTGGTAGCGCCAGGAATCGAAACCAGGACACCGAATATAGTCCTGTACATTTTAATCAGTTGAAGCATCAGAGATGCTAAACTCCATTAATCATCTATCTCTATATCATTACACGTCACCAGTTAGCCGTCAATAAAGCAAGAACTCGAAGGGAGATTCACTGGTTCCGGTCACGGAGAGAGCATTCCAAGTTCATTATCACTGTCATGATATCTTCCCGTGAAGTACCATAGCTGAACGCTGTCAAAACTCTAGGATCGACACCACGTGACGAAAGCAACTACAAAGAAATGAAGTTACGGGAATTATGAATAAAAAAACGACGCAAGAACACAGAAACGACCTTCAGTTAGTGCCGTCACTCGTATTAAATACAGGCCTACAAAGTCACATTAAGATACAAAGTACAAGAACATAGTTTAACGTGCTCGTTAGCGCGAAGGCAAAGAGCACTGTACGCGTATATTGTACTTTGTTGTTCTCATAACTGCTGCGACCTCGTCACTTACAAACCTTGCTGTTTTATTTGTTCATTCTTTATCTTTGGTGAAGATAGGCAAGGAACTGTTCGTAGTGCGGCCTGCGTGTTTGCTTCCTGCAGTTCAAAGAGCAATGTCTCACAACTTGATAACGTGGAAAATCGGCAATGGATATCACAATGTGTTCCAGTCGGGAAAAGGGAAACTGGGAGGGTACTTCCTATGTGTTATTTAACGACGCTTTAAGTTTCGAGACAATACAGTGTCGGATGGTAGAATGACTGAACGAATTGGAAGAGATTACGTAGTGGCAATGGCACAAACGAGGGATTATTCCGGCATTTGCCGAGGCTAAGGAGAACCACGAAAAGTCTGTCATAATAGCCAGTCAGCAGGCAGAGACTGGGCATGTACTGCTATACAATTATATAAAAACGTAAAGGTATCCCTGTAACAGGCCTTGGAGGCCCATAGGGTTGTGAGATGTTGAGGTTCCCACATTTTCCAGACAATCAGCTCACAGATGGCGGTAAGGTTGTCAGACCTACGCGTCGGCCGCCCTTTACCCCCAAGAATATTCCTGGTACTCATTTCTGTTAGAGGTTGAATCGACCCCAGGTCCATAGTGAGGCTGGAAGGCTTAGGTAAATTGAAAATATCCACCTCATCGGAATTCGATCACGAGACCTTCCGGTTTGTAGCATAGTGCCTCAACCAACTACGCTAACGCGTGCACCCATACAATTATATAAAATCATAACAAAAATAAACTAATTACCTCCATGGCGCAGGGATGTTCTCGACAAGCTAATAGTGGAAAACAAACAAAGACCGTGGTTTTATTCCGCAAGCGAACTATACCGACCGAGCGCCCGCCGCTTGTCGGCGAAGTTACTGCCAACTTTAGGGGATAGATAGTGTCGCGTGGTCAGCGCAACGAATCCCCACGGCCGTTAATTTCGGCTTTCTAGACCGGAGCCGGTATTTCCTTCAAATAGCTACTAAATTATCCTGAGTGGACCCCGTCCCAGACCAACTATTTCTCAGAATATCTGGTAGTGCCGGGAGTCGAACCCGGGACCTCTGGATCTGTAGCCAGAAACTCTGACCACTAGACCACAGAAGCGGTCTTCGGAAGATACAAGAGATGCATATTACGCCAAACGATGTGTATAATTACAAAATCATATATAAAATAGGTACGTGTATATATATAATGAAACCTTCACTAATTAGGAATTCGCGATAATTCGGACGATTTTTTTTGCGCGTTTAACTTGTACTGCCTAAAGACACGTGTGAGGTGCAGTCTATAACTTCCCTGAACATATTTTAAATACAAAACCATGGATTCCGTAAGTAACGAGCAAGGTGAAGTTATTATTATTGTCCTATGCATTGGCGAGTCACTCAAAATTGGTTCGCCGTTCATGGACAGCAGACCAGGATCGACATCTTACCCAACTCCAACATAAGCAGACACAGAGTTTCCATGACGACAAGATCAGGCACGTTCCTTAAAGAAATTTCTTTCTTTGTGCTCCTTAAATTGCCCCTTTTGGCGAATCGGGACATTTTAAAGAACCCCAATGTGTGCCTACAGACCTCTACTCGCCTGACACACTTTTAAACTTGAGACTTACCTAAGCTCTTGGGCATAAAAAGTATGCGGGATTGCGGTAAGCACCCCTGCACCATCTCCAGTGTCGTTGTCACAAGCGCAGGCGCCACGGTGGTTCATGCGCATAGCCAACCTCTCCGCATCCCGTACGATCTGCAACACAAATGATAAATTTCAAACGAGTTTCAGTTATCATATCAGTCTGTTGTAAAAGGTAAAAAAGTCACAGGGCGTGAAGACCCATAGGGTTGTGAGACGTCGAGGCACCCACATTTTCCCTACACAGTAGACTCACAGATGGCGGTAAGATTGTCAGTCTTAAGCGCCAGCCGCCCTTTCCCCCCACCCCCAGGAAGATTCCTGGTACTCATTTCTGTTAGAGGCTGAGTCGACTCCAGGGCCATAGTGCGGCTAGAACGATTATGTCAATTGAAAAAAATAAATCCACGTCATCAGGACTCGAACCCGCGACCTTCCGGCTTGCAGCACAGTGCCTCAACCAACTAAGCTACAGCGTGCCCCCTCCACTACCTTCATAGTAACGCAGATTACGCCCAATAAGATGAAGAACGGAGAAGATTAACTGCGGCAACACCGTCGGAGTCTAATAATAGACTCGCCCGTGTCACAAACTCGTTATTCAGCATAGTTATGTTAAGTCTCGATACATGAAAAGAACATAAAACGACAACAAGGTTAGCTGTAACAGCCTATTATCTCGAGACAACGTTACAGTAACACGTATCGACGGGTTTCATTTGTACCAAAGGCAGCTTCACATTCATGTACGAACACAAAGGAATTTGCAACTATTTCACATGGCAGCAAGAGCATAATGTTCTCAATACGTGCAATGATATACGCACTTGAATAGGCAGATGCCAGTTCGGTAATCAGTTCTTCTATCAGTTGGCTATTTAGACAGTTGTGAACAAATTCTTTCTGCGCGCTTCGGATCGGAACTTGTTACCGTGATCCCTTTTTATCCAACGAGGATTATGGAGACAGAATGACTTTCTTCCCTCACCAACATTATTACTGCGGAAATTCTTAAGGTAAAATACTTTTATCGCAGTTTTATAGCGGTCACATTGTCGATATATTTTATGTATTAAAATTACAATCTACGTCAGCCCTACGCGCCGGCCGCTCTTTACTCCCCAGGAAAATTATTTAATTAGTTCCTGGTACTCATTTCTGTTAGAGGCTGAGTCGACCCCAGGACCATAGTGCGGCTGGAAGGATTAGGTCAACTGAAAAACATTCAATAACCTCATCGGGACTTGAACCCGCGACTTTCCGGCTTGTAGCAACTACGCTAACGCGTGCCCCCTGCCTTAATCAGAATTAGAAAATTAATTGGATATACTTAGACAGTGATTCCATATCTTAATTTTATCTTGGTTTTTATCACATGTTCGCATACAATTGTTAGCAACAATTCCCCGGCGTAAAACCAATGCTCCTGTGCCGGAGATACCGATTCGAAGCCTTGCCGGAAGCGACTAATCTGAGTTCCGTGGTTTCTTCTTCCTTTTTTCTTTTCCTTTCTACTCTTTACGAGAGGGCACGCGGCAACGTAGATGGTTGAGGCACTATGCTAGGAGGAGGAATGTCACAGGTTCGAATCCCGATGAGGTCACTGAATTTTTCAAGTTATCTAATTCTTCCACTATGGCCCTGGGGTTGACTCAGCCTCTAACAGAAATGAGTACCAGGAATTTTGTTGGGGGGTAAAGTGCGGCCGGCGCGTAAGTCTGACAACCTCTCCGCCACCTGTGAGCCGACTGTCTAGAGAAAATGTGGGAGCCTCAATGTCTCACAATTGTATGCGCATTCACGGCCTGTTACCTTTTTTTACCTTTAGCCTTTATGAGAATGCAGGGTCTTGAAACTAAACTACCATCATTTTTCTTGAAACTCACATTTCATGGCGATTATCTAGCCGAACAGGATATCAGATGCTCAGATGTCCATTTGATCCAGTTACTGTCACTGGCGTTCTAGTCGTCAAATTGCAAACGGCCATCATACAAGACGGAAAACACTGACATATGACCTAAGAATTCGTTTGGGTAACATGCAACTGTCATCAAGTAAATGAAAGAAAGCTATTTCTTCTGGTAAAGACGCTAGTTACCAGATAATGAAGGCATTCAAAGAAATTAGATCAGCGGATTATGACAGCATGTTTTCAGGTGATACAGAATTTTAAAGAAAGAGAAATATACTAAGAACTTACATCATTTCAACTATGACCTATTCAGAAATAAATGAAATAAGGTCGTTTTTAAGCTGCCAAATATGAAGAATTCTGTATACAGACGTTAAACATTCGTTACCGTTGATTCAGAATGCCTCTCAAGCAACTGGTCGATCTGAAAGCAGCCGCATAACACTTTTACATGGTCTATTTAAAGCTCATGATTTTTTAACTATTAGAGGTCCTTCGGCAATTGCTCGCCGCAGTGCATTCTTAGTCATTCTGTGTCTTCCATTAGATATGCACTTAATGCGAAGAAAAACAATTTTCACGTAGGTCTGTAAGGCGAGATCCCTTACAGGTCAAATGGATTTAAGTCTTTAGTTCTCGTTCGAATTTTAATAAAATCCAACGTCAGATTCCACTCAAATCGTTTCACAGACAGGATGCAGTCGGTATGCTTTCTTGGTAGAGATAAGGTAAAATTATCCCTGTGCTTAACTAATTAAGCACTATGCCATGAAGGCGTATGGGGGGTGGATATATAGATCCACATTTTCGTGACCTCGGCACTAGTTGGAGGTGAGTGGTCGGCTTCATGTCCCGGTCGCTTTACCACCGGGAAAAGAGCCCCGGGTACCCATTGTATATTTGGAGGTTGGGTGAAACACAGAGCCGGTCAGAACGATATGGAGAAGTGAAAATTCTTGACCCTACAGGGACTCGAATTCCTACCCCTCGGTCTTTCAGCCTGTAGCCAGTTGCTACTTTAAAGTTGATAGGAGGTTGGGGTTCTTTGTTTAGATCTGCCAGTGAGTTCCTTTCACGGATACTTGGGCTTGCCTTTGGGTCTACTCGAATTTCTTGACAAAGATATTGTCTATCAACTTTTCGAAGGCTCCGCACTGAAACTCATTCTGAGTGAACTCCGAAATTTAGGTCGTGTTAAAATGTTCGTGTAAACAGGGGCTAATAAATCTATAGTCGCGCCGCGGTTTCAGGACCCCCTAGCCCAGCAAGTACAAGCTCTGGCGAAATACTGCAGTGTTGTTGTCAGATCTTCATTTTTTATCTCCAAAGGTCGAAGCGTGCAATCGCAAACTGGCAGCGATCAGAGGACAGTCAAGGACATCTAGGAGCAAAAATATTCGCCACGTAATTCACCTGCAAAGCGCAGAAAATACGCAACTCTCGACCAATGCTGTTTCGAGGCGGAAAGCTCTGATATGAGGGGTCATTAATTCGCGGCGGAACTACAGAGTGAAGAGTAGTGCAGAAGAACGGAGGTTTCGTGTTATCCTGCTTTCACGAAACGTCCTGGAGAATAGCATGACAAACCTACTACCCCCTTGCTGCCCAATGTACCGGCACTGACCTGAGACTAGAACATCCACAGCATACAACATGCCTCGATCGTAAACATTGTCTCATCCAAAGTGGACTTTAGGGACTTCAGCTACGCGTGTCGTAACCTCCCGACTTCAACAGAACCGTCAATAAACGGGGAAAAAGGGCGCTTACAAAGAAATCTTTACAGCTACAAAGCCTTTCGAAGAAGAATGTACAAAAAAAAAACAAACAAAAACTCCGTGGTTTCAGTCCGCAAGGGAACTATACCGACCGAGCGACCACCGCTTGTTGGCGAAGTTAGTGCCAACTTTAGCGGATAGAGGCTGTCGCGTGGTCAGGGCAAAGAATCCCCACGGGCGTTAATCTTGGTTTTCTAGACCGGAGCAGCTACTTTTTCATTCAAGTAGCTCCTCAATTATTTTCACGAGGCTGAGTGAACCCCGTTCCAGACCCAATACTTCTCAGAAAATCTGGTAGTGCCGGGAGTCGAACCCGGGACCTCTGGATCTGTAGCCAGGAACTCTGACCACTAGAACACAGAGGCAGTCGAAGAATGTAATGAGTATGGAAATTGGGTTCTGAGCGCGGAGGATATGAAGATTTCCACCTTCTCAGATATAACGCCGTGTAGTTCGGTGAAAGTTAACGGACGTTTCGGTGGAACATACTGTCTCCATCTACATGTTGAATGATAAGCCAAGCAAGAAACCAACATAAAGCTGGCAGAACTCTGCCGATTTCTTGCACAGCTCACTGTTCAACCCTGAGGAAGGATGCTTTATATTCTTCCGAGGTTAACATGTAGCAGACATCAATACAGAATATTGATATGACGTAAGGTAGGAAATCTTGTAAAAATCGTGCATCTTGTGTTCAGGTAATTTATTGAATTTAAAAAGATAACATGGCGGTCGTCGGAAAGTTCTCTATACTTACCGTTTGCTGGCAATAACTTGAATCTGTAGAACCAGGAATACGAAATTTCGCATGAAAACAGACCATAAACATACCTGCACAGTACTCAGAAGTACTACTAGTAAGTCAATATAAACACGGCAGACCTTAAGTTTACGTACAATAAATTTATCTTAGAGCTTGCACGTCATAAATTTTCTTTAAAAAAACGAATAAAATAATTTATCAATAATAAGTAATAGGCTTAGACCAGTAGTACTGTAAATCTACGCAGTAAGATAGAAGGCTTTATGGATTCTGCTTCGAACTCTGTTAATGAATATATCTCAAAATTGGCCGGCCTCCAAAATTTCATCATCATAAGAAGGATACGTGTCTCGCAGAATCTCAAAACATCTCTCAAAAACTGTAACTCGAATTCCTGGATGTCTCAGACACCACAAGAGAAACCCACTAGACTAAATTCTATAGAAATTTATTTTTCTTTATTAACAATTTTCAACCATGCTAAGCATGGAAAGGCATTAAAAAAAAAAGTAGAAGTATCCCTGTAACAGGCCGTGAAGGCCCATAGGGTTGTGAGATGTTGAGGATCCAACATTTTATAGACAATCGGCTCACAGATGGCGGTAAGGTTGTCAACCTTACGCGCCGGCCGCCCTTTACCCCCAGGAATATTCCTGGTGCTCATTCCTGTTAGAGGCTGAGTCGACCCCAGGGTCATAATGCGGCTGGAAGGATTAGGTAAATTGAAAATATCGACCTCATCGGGATTCGATCCCGCGACCTTCCTGCTTGTAGCATAGTGCATCAACCAACTACGCTACGGCGTGCCCCTAAAGCAAATTTAAACCTTGTGAAAATGGGAAATGCTAATCATAAATTAGGAAGAGACTTGTTACTGCAATAGGAATTATATCAGCAATTAAGTAACAAGTAAATTAAGAACTTACATCTTTTCACACACTCACCACGAAAGATAAGACGCAGAAATAATACGTATTTTAAAATGAATACGGCGAGATGTTGGATGGATTACGCGTTCACACTGATATTTACCGGTCTCAGACATAATGCTGAATATTCAAAATTAATCCTTCTAAAGCAGAGAAATAGCAAGATCTTAGCCAATTTTCCTTTGCCGTATATATCATTAAAGGTTTAGAGTTCTTTACTTCAAGCGATCTGTAGATTCGGCAGCATTCCTCATATGAGGGATCAGTCCATACTTAGAGCACAGAAAGCGCCAAAACATGTCCATTCTGTGCGAGGGACTCGAATTCGCATTCTCAGTGATCAATCGATTGGTTCAAAAACGATCTCACTTTATGCGGCTTCAACATATTATCTTTCATAAATGATGAAGTGCCATCAGCGGTCTGCCTATGTCCGTAAACATGTCACGGACATGACTTTAACATAGGCCTATTCATGAGACAGAGTTCAATGTCTGTACAATAAACAAAGATAAATTTCAACTAGGGAAATATTTTTCTTCATTTTATGGAAACCACATTCTACACATGCACTCCCCCATACGCCTTCATGGCATAGTGCATAATTAGTTAAAGCACAGGAGCAACTTTACCTTTTACATTCTTTATTACGGACCATACACGTCACACAGCTAACGATCCCCAAGGCCCAGCCCTAAACCGAAAGAAGGTATTTCTCATATCGAACGCCAGGTGACAACTTTGTTAAGTCTATATTCCGCTGCTCGCCAATGTTCGGACTCGGTCCACACCCCACATTCACAAATGGCACTGGACTTCAGAAACACTCAATAATTTGAACGTCTGTAGTTACGTAACTCTGTCGTAATGGAAATTTTCAACCATTCTGCTATTATCCTGTAAACTGAGCATAGCGTATGTACGTTTGTTTGTTTCTTAAACTGTTATTGTATTGTAGCATCCTGTTGCACTCTTCTATATTTATTATAAATCTTATTTTACAGTCTTATGTGCAACTATTTATTAACTTAAAAGTCTAAAATTTAAAATTTTAAGGTCACGAAGAAGCACGACGCTCTAACTACAACACACGTGCACATCAGAGGGACCTACACATGCAACAGCAGCAAGAACTGAAAGCAGCAGTTTCCCAATTAGACAGACACCTGATGACAACTATATTGGCCGAAACATGTCGTGACCTTCAACTTTTAAAATTAAAACTTAAAAAAATTTGAACTTTTAACTTAATAAATAGTTGTACATAAGACTGTAAAATAATATTTATAATAAATATAGAAGAGTGCAACAGGATGCTACAATACAATAATACGTACGTAATTAAAAATTAATAAAACCGTTATAAAAGTTCGAAAACCTTGCCGAGCTTCACACTGTCATATGTTAGTGACCAGACAGGGGCTTTGCGTTAATAATTGGGTGTACTGAACGCTTCTAACTTGTAACTACAAATAATTTCAACACTTTCACTAATCTACACACTCTAAAATTCTCTGCTGCAATTCTTCTAGGTCTTCACCAGTTGTTGCTGGGTAGCGGCGTCTAATAATGCAACTCAAGACTCTAGACTTGTAACCGGCTACTCCGGCCTCCGACTCCTGACTGCCTGTCTGTTGGGTAAATTGCTGCTGGCCCTCGACAGCACAATCATGGTTTCGAGTCTCGCTAGTTTCATGACCATACTTCTGTTCTTTCCAACAATTTCACGTGTTTGAAATGGAACCACCTGTTCAACAAGAAGAAGGTTCTGACTGCTACTGGTCACTCCCCCACACACACACACACACACACACACACTTTCTCTCTCTCGCTCTCTCTCTCTCTCTCTCGACTGACTCACCGGACTGGTCGGACGGTCACAATATATGTATTTGTCTCAGTAACACAATTAGCCCCTCCAAAATTATGGACGGTATTATTTTACATTCACGATCTGTGTTACATAAAAACAAAGTTGTCCTTGCTCTTAATTAAGCACCGCGCCATGAGGAAATGTACGAGGGTGGTGTTAAGCCGCGTTCTTATCCCCAGCATGTGGCAGAACTGAGTTGTAAGCTTCACTGTCTGGCAGCTTTATGTCCGGAGAAAGATCAGCCCGGCAGAGCCGGTCTCTATCCATGGCGGAAATCAAAACCCGGTCCTCACGTCCTTAACCTAGTCACTATGCTGATCGAGCTATTCCAGACCTTTGTTGCATAACTGTGATAATTAAATTTTGGTAATTTACATCTAAGTGTCTGGCTAGAGCTGTCACTTGAAAAATCTCCTAAACCCATGCGACACATACAATGATAAACGTGTTGCGAACAATATGAATGTCTTGAGTTGATTACTTAGCGAAACTGTCAGTATTGAGCCTACAGAAAACTGGATAATAGGATGATTAATGAATGTGGAGCAGCTGGCGTAATGCGGATTGGAATGGGAGACCGAAATACTTGGAGTAAACCTGCCCCAGTTCCACTGTGTCCACCACCAATCCCTTATCACTTGAACTTGGATCGAAACCGGGACACCGTGGTGGAAAATTTTGCCGTTGATGATGATGATGATTATTATTATTATTATTATTATTATTATTATTATTATTATTATTATTAGGCCGCGCCATAGCTCAAGCGATTAGCCGCTGGCTTTCCACCGTGGCGGTCCGGGATTTGGGGTGGACAAAGTGGCGCTGGGGCAGGTTTTCTCCGAGTATTTCGGTTTCCCCTGCCAACCTTCATTCCACCAATTGCTCCACAATCACCCTCACCTATCATCTGGGGCTGGTACAATAGGCCAGAAGTGGCCGCAGTCCAAGAGACTTAGTCCCACCTCACTAGCAATAAAAAAATTATTATTGGGGTGGTGGTGGTGGTGGTGGTGGTAGTGGTAGTAGTAGTAGTAGCAGTAGTAGTAGTAGTAGTAGTAGTAGTAGTAGCAGTAGTAGTAGTAGTAGTAGTAGTAGTATCATCACCATTATTATTCTTATTTTGATCTTTATCATTAGCTTAGAGGTACCCTCACTCCCGTCACTTGTCCACGTAAGACTCTCACCCATTCGGGAAATTTCGTCTTTGTCAGTCAGTTCAAATGTAAGGACTAAAACCTAAAACACTTTATCTGTGTGGACCAGAAGCCGGTGTGGTATACCTACAATCAGTTCTGTCCAGCCATTTTGATTTGGTTTAGTTTGAATGATTTTATGAGTTTTTTAAGAAGCCAACGGAACTTTTTCGTGTATCGTCCAGAGTGCTGAGACAGATTCTGATATACCTACATACGTAGTATTCGTATTGCAAGAGTTGCAGCCTGCTGGCTATTCACTGTCACTCGGTTAGTTGGAAATGGGAACATGTCAATGCTTCAGTCAATGAACAGGTTTCCTTTCGCAAGTACCCAGTTCAGTCCACTAGGAGAGCCACTTAGGGCACGAGTAACCGAACCTGTATATGTATTATCACTGCACATGTGCCCGTACTTTCTGGGAATTCTGGTGTAATGACTGACAATCTTCATTTACAACAAAACAGTATAAATTATGCATCCACAGATTTTGAAATTTCTTTCAACCTAATCAATATATTTCGTAATACATAATTTATAACGCGCAGCAGTATCCTTTCCATCAGGCCACAGCGCGTCCTCAGATGGCGAATGGAGAAAACAGCGTTGCAGACAGACGATAAGGAGCATTCCAGTAGCTCTGGAGACAGGCGGGGCATCAACAGCTGTACGTAAGAAACATGGATGTTTCAAAATATTATTGGGCTTCGTAGAGTGGGCTTTTGTTGACACGGCAATAAACCTTAAGGGTCCCGCGCATGAAAAGTGGGCAAGTTTTGAGCAACTGAATGAGTATTAGTTTCGCAAGTTTTGAGCAACTGAATGAGTATTAGCTTCTTAAGGACTCTGCTCCATTCGCTCTAACATATATACAATTCCTACGAGTAAGGTTGCCAGTCACAGCGGCCGCGCGATCTAAGGCACAAAATGTCTTAGCCCGCTCGAACAAGGGATCGAGGGTTCGAATTCCACTGTAGGTATTAACGTCTATGTTTATTCTGTGTCTGTTGTCTTGTCTAGGTAGCGGCCTTGTGGCAGGGCTTATAACCAGTCCAGGGCGTCCTACCAACTGTCTACAAAATACATAGCTCCAGATTAATTCTGACATAAGAGGTCAGAGTCTCTAATCCGTCAAGGTGGTAGTAGAAGAAGAAAAGGAGGCGGAGGAGGAGGAGAGCTGTGGTCCTTATCGAACAATTTGGAAATAGTTTTGGAAGGCACATTTTATTAAGGGTTTTAAATGTAATATCTAATAAAACACAATTCGGTTAAAGAAACCAATCTATTTTAAAGTACTGTCACTTGGCATTTCCAAGATAATGGGCTCTCAGGAACACTTGCGACAAGTACCCAAGTTTTCTGCATGCTCCCACAGGAAAATAAGCACGATAAACATAAACAAGTCGAAATAATTAGACTACGAAAAAGAGTCAGCATATAGGTCACAAATGGATATAAAACGCAAAAAAATGTGACATTCGAACCTGGAAAAAAGTTATTTCTCGATATATCCTCCACCAACATTGATACACCTGTCCCACCGCTCTACCAATGCGTCGAAACCCACAGCATAGAAGTCTTTTGATTGTTGCCTTAGCCACTTCCGCGCCTCCGTTTCAACCTCTTCGTCATCAGCGAAACGTCTGCCTCGTTTCTCGACCCACTTATGAACAGCTTTACGCGACAAACACTTCCCATCATAAACAGAAAAATTTCTTTATGAATATCTTCTGCATTGAGTCCTTCTGCCCACAAGAAACGCACAACAGAAAGGTGCTCTTCGGTGTTACACTCTTCAAGGACGGTCGCCATTTTGACTACGGCAACCAGCCGTAGTCATGCGCATGCGCGTCTGCTACCTAGACTGTCATGAAGCTGGACTGTGCTGCTACCTAGGGATACTAGTAGAAGAGCTATTACGTCCATTACAGCTGTTTTACTTCCATTTGTGATCCGCTTACTTTCTTTTTCATCTTCTGGAATATAACCCAGTGTAGCCCGTCGAAAGTCAACTGACATTTCGGAGGAACATAGCATCTCCATATTCAGGGTCGAATAACCCGAGCAAGATACCAGCCTGAAAGTAGGTGGCAAGGCCAGTAATTGCCACCTACTTTCACACTGGTATCTTGTTCGACTTATTCAACCCTTAATATGTAGACGATATGTTCCTCTGAAACGTCGGTTGACTTCAACGCCCTAAACTGCGTTATATCCCAGAATACTATAACCACCACTGTGATAACCTCAAATCCTACATAATTAGACTAAATTCGTAATATAGGAGATGCCGCCAATTCCATATCTATCCTCAGTTTTTAATTAAGGGCTTAGTAAGTTGTTTAGAGAGCTTAGATTGTTATTAAATAATATTTCGATAAGTGGCTTTATCAGTGTCTGGCCCGTTAATTCTTCTTCATACAGCGATAAGAACCGAGATCCACGAATTCGGTCACCGTCATACAAAACAGGGGAGAACAGTTGCTGGAAGATTTAATCCATATGAACTGATAAGTCACTTACGTCAATATTTATAAGCCATTAATCCAGAGTCTAATAGTACTAAGCCTGCAAAAGATGCACAAAATAATGCGCCAATATATTTAACGTTCTTAAGACAGGACGACTAAGTGCAATTAGATAACATTATCACCAACAAATCCTTACGGTTCCACCTGCAGACATCATACACGACTTTTCCATTTCATGCGTTTTTAACGACTCCGGCTAATGCCGTTTATTTCCGAGCTCCTGCGTGAAATTAAAAGGCTCATTACTAAGTACACAGTAATGAGTCATTTCATACACAGCAACAAACAATTTACTTAGCACGTCTTGGAGTCATATGACTGCAATGAATTTGTCGAGGTTGCTACGCCTCGATACTAAGGAAACCACTAGGTCCACCACCGAAACAAAAGCCTGTCAGTGAGCATGCAGGATAATTTCCCGACTATTATATATATATTTTTTCTTTCATTTGGCGCTACAGCCCCAATTTGGGCCTTGGCCTACCTCCATGAAATTCTCCGTTTCACTTCGGTTTACTAGATCTTAGACATTTGGTAGGACAGCTCGTCGCAAGGTCTCTACCTGTACATAAACTCAGAAAAACGCACATACACACACAAACACCAAACATTAATGTCCTGAATGGGATTCGAATCCACGATCCCGGCTCCCGAGCGAGCGAAGACAGTGTATGCCTTAGAACGCTCGGCTACCGTAACCGGCGACTATTATATTACATCTTGTAAAACTATGCAAATATTTGAAAACAGGATCTGGTACTGTATGGAACTTGTCAGTCAGGGTGAAAATTAGTCTGTAAAAGGATAAGGGCCTCTGTGATCAAAACAGGTAATTAACATTGGAAGTGTAATAAAATAAAGGTCACATAGGCTAGGCTACTAACTCGGATGGAAGAAATAAGAAATACATACAGAACTTTTGTGTAAACATTTTAGAAAGCTTCATCTTGTCAGACTGAGATGAGATGATGATGAAAAGGATTTGAGGGAAAACAGGAAGTTTGAATGTGTCCAATGGCAGGCTCCGTTATAAGCGGTACTGCACCTTCGGCTTATACTTGTATTACGGTTTATCTTTCTATAGGCGAACCTCCCTCCAGTAATTTTCCACTAATTTTCCTGACACTAAATCATTAACTGCCTTATCGCCAGACAAGTACGTTTCCACAAATTTTTAGTGCAACAATTTTCTCTAGTCCCAATTTCGTCTGTCTTTCAACAGAACAAAATATTCGCTTTATTCTTATAGTGGTGACAAGATTACACTCTTTTGGGATCTGACATCGTGTAGCTTGGTAGATGGGTACCGATTCGGAGGAACTACTGCCTCCATTTTCCCATTTCCAATGTCTTCTAATCTGAAGATGGAGGCAAGGGGTTCATCTGAAACGCCGCTGAAGTCCATCTGCTCTACAAACCAAGGTACGTCATACCTTGTGTGGGTAACTTTACGAACAAAAACCCTATTTTTTTTATTGCTAGTGGGGTGGGACTAAGTCCCTTGCACTGCGGCCATTTCTGGCCTATTGTACCAGCCCCAGATGATAGGTGAGGGTGATTGTGGAGCAATTGGTGAAATGAAGATTTGCAGAGGAAACCGAAGTACTCGGAGAAAACCTGCCCCAGTGCCACTTTGTCCACCACAAATCCCACTTCACCAGACCCTGGATCGAACCCGGGCCGCCGCGGTGGGAAGCCAGCGACTAACCGCTTTAGCTATGGAACGGCCAAACAAAAACCCTATGTAACCATATTTTAATTTTCCACAGACGTATCTTAAAAACAATTAGAGTATACAAAACTATAATTTTGCCTGTGGTTCCGTATGGGTGTGAAATTTGGTCTCTGACATTAAGGAACATAGACTGAGGGTATTTGAGAACAGGGTGCTGAGTAGAATATTTGGACCGAAGAGGTATGAGGTGACAGGAGGTTGGAAAAACTGCATAATGAGGAGCTTCATAACTTGTACTCTTCTCCAAGTATAATTAGAATGATCAAGTCAAGGAGGATGAGGTGGGTAGGGAATTTAGCAAGAATGGGGGAGACGAGGAATACATATAGGATATTTGTGGGAAAGATAGAAGGAAAGAGACCACTGGGAACACCAAGGCGTTGGCGGGTGGACAATATTAAAATGGATCTTAGAGAGACAGGATGGGATGTTATGGATTGGATTGATCTGGCTCTGGATAGGGACAAGTGGAGGGCTCTTGTGAACACAGTAATGAACTTAACGTCCATTATTTACCGTTGCAATAGTGACGGACGATAAATAATAGACGTTAAGTTGAACAATTGCAACGGGATGCTGAAATACAGAACGGTAATGAACCTTCGGGTTCTATAAAATGCTGGGAAATTCTTGAGTAGCTGCAGAATTGGCGGCTCCTCCAGAAGGGTTCAGCTCCACGAGTGAATGAGTAAGTAAGTGTCAAGTTCAATGAATTAAAATATTGCCTCAAGGACAAACTGTTAATACTCGTATGACAAAGTACAGTTCTCTTAACCGTAATCTGTATGACTGTCTCATGTTGTCCCACAACAGGAATTAAAAATATGTGGCTAACGAACCACAGGGTTATTGTGAATGAATGTTCTTTAAACTATCATTTCGGAGTTCTAAAATCGAATGCAAGCACATACAACACAAAATATTTTACTCGGTAATTTGTATAATATTTCTCGTGGAATATATTACAAGATTCTGCATAGCAAAAAAAAGGTTTGATTCTAAACTAACGCAAATATTATTAACATTTATTGCGGACATAAAATTTATCAAAGTCCCTACTTAAATTCGTAAACTCGTTCGGGTTTCTTGACTCACTGCACGACGTCCATATTCAAATTAGGCGACTCGCATAAACGTGTGTCTTATTCAGTTTCTCACGCAAGGCATATTCACGCTATCGAATATTATACATTTTCTTCTTCAGTATCTGTTTGCAATTTCACGAAACAATTTTTAAATGACATATCAAACAAAGAGGCAACCTGACTGGCTGAAGTGGTCCGAAAGTATGAGAGTTTCCAACACGAGATTTCATCGAAACGCCCTCACGGACCCCGTACACATACGCTGGCCTCTTGACGCTATGCTCATTCTTTCTCCAACTGTGGTCCGCGACGGTCCACCAGATGGTCCGTAGCATTATGGGGCACGCGGTAGCGTAGTTGGTTGAGGCATTATACTACAAGAGGGAAGGTTTCGGTTTCGATTCCCGATTTCATTAAATTTTTCATTTTATCTACTGCTTCCGGCCGCACTATGGCGCTGGGGTCGACTCAGCCTCTAACAGAAATGAGCACCAGGGATCATCCTGGGAGTAAAAGACGGCCGGCGCATAAGGATGCATAAGGATGACAACTTGACCGCCATCTGTGAATCCACTGTCTAGAAAATGTGGGAGTCTCGACGTCTCACAACCCTATGGGCCTCCACGGCCTCTTACAGGGCAGCTTTACCTGTACCGCGGTGTACATATAGTATTGTATGTGATAAACAAGATACTCTTAAAAATTTTTAACGCATCATTTAAAAAAAAATACCCTAAATCATCGGAGGGAGAACATGGTTTATTGTTACCTTAACTGTAATTGTTCTAATATTCGCAGAAAAGACGCGGTCCTTTACCGTTAAGTGGAATGTTAAGACAGCCGAGTGGTTCGCGTGTGCGCCGACCGCCCATGTAGTGGTCCGCAGTTGAGACAGGAACACAGTAAAATCAGAACAAGATTCAGCCGAGATAGACGATGTTCCAGCCGAGATTCGAGCCGATCACCTTCCAAATACGAGTCTAGAGTGTGACCGCTATCCTAGCATTCTCCGTGTGTTCTTATTTCTTGAACTGCAGGTCTGCGTACTTATAAGATCCTTTTCTGGCAATTTAAGAAACCGTACAAGTATTGGCACGACTCTCTGACCCTCTGTAGAACAAACCACCAACTTGCAGCGACCTGGGGATATGTACTCGTACATAAAAAAAAAAACAACAAACTCCGTTGTCTGTATTCCGTAAGCGAACTATACCGACTGAGCGACCGCCGCTTGTCGGCGAAGTTAGTGGCAACTTTTGCGGATAGAGGGTGTCACGTGGTCAGCGCAACGGATCCCCACTGCCGTTAATCTCGGTTTTCTAGACCGAATGTACTCGCACATCGTTGGGAGACTTATTGTTGGGATGGGGCTGATGCCGCCCCTTGTATCTACCAACTACCCAATAAACTGGACGTGAGAATATGTAACCGGGTCTAGGCCGATCAGCAACAATCCGACATGTCAAGATCCGCAAAATGGCTCCAGCAGTTAGAGTGAAAATGGTGTGCTCACATTATCGCGTTTTAAGAATGCATGTAATATTACTTACACCTCAGTAAGACATGAAACCAGAGGCGAACCTGAAAGGGGCGAGTGGGAAAACTCTTCACCATCAAGATAAAAGTCAGATGAACAGTACAGGTATTCCTCGATTTATGCTATAGCTGTGGTCCCCCCCACCGCCCCACCCCCGAAGTAGAACAGGGTAAAATTACATAAATCGAACAGAACTTTCTTTTCTCCCCTTTGCATTCCTACATCGCAAACCAAAAATAATTATGTATTCCCCTTTCTTTTCAACTCTCTCCATTCGTTGGTAAGCAGATCGCCTTAATACAAGTGCTATTAATTGAAATCGGTGTTAATTAGCTGATCTCATGAACATTAAATCGATTTTTTGCTAACTAGCATACAACGAGTACAACTTGCAAAGTGCTTACTTCTGCAGTGTGTCTGGTACTCCAAATCCCTTCTCTTATGTAACGAGGTTTGAGACCCCTTTAGAAGGCCACATTTCTACCTGACAGCAGATGCAGCAATATCATGTTCACGAAGACACTTCTGATTTTAGGCCTTCACTGTGGTTAACTGTTGAGGTTACTTCAGCCATTGAGTGCTTGCACCGTGTGGATGCAAGCGGTGTTGCCAAGGAAGAGTTCTACCAGAAAAAATAAGGTAAAGCTATCCCTGTAACAGGGCGTGGAGGCACATATGGTTGTGAGACGTCGGGGCTCTCATTTTCTACACAATTGGCTTATAGATGGTGGTGAGTTTGTCATCCTTACACGCCGTCCGCCCTTCACGCCTCAGAAAGATTCCTTGTACTCATTTCTGTTAGAGGCTGAGTCGATCCCAGGCCCATAGTGCTGCTGAAAAGGATTAGGTCAATTGAAAAATCCAATGACATCATCGGGATTCGACACCGCAACCTTCCAGCTCGTAGCATATTGTCTCAACCAACTATGCCACCACATGCCCCCTATAACGCTATGTAGTCCTGTGAAAGCCTGCAGAGTTTTCGGAGGAATATACCGCCTCCATCTTCGGGGCCGAAGAGTAAGCCTAGCAACAAATTAGCATGAAGCTGGGTTTGGAACCTGGTTCTTGGTCCCTTGCTTAGCTTCCATTTCAACCCTGTAGATGGAGGCGATATGGTCTTCCGAAACATCGATTGACTTTCACAGGATTATACGGTGTCAGCCCTGGAGACATCATTCTTCATAGTTACCGCTGTGAGAACCTCAAATGCTGCAGACCGCTCGGACGCACGTGCTACTTCCTTCTTCAGGGTCGACACTGAAGGTAAAGGCAACATGTACTCGTACATTAGAAGATCTGGCAACACTGCCCGCAAGTGGCCCTAGCATCAAAGATACTTCCGTAACAACACGTGCAGACACACACTTGCATAACAGAAGTTTGATGGCGCTGTCATTTATGGGGATGTTTGTAGATCATAGTTCGCGCACTCAGTCGCCATTTCAACTGGTCTTGGAGCGTCAAAATTAGCATACTATTAACGACAGCAAACATTACGAATTAAAGTGGCGCGTGTTCTTTTGTCCGGGCAAATCCACTGCGCAGTATCTCTGACAATCGAAACTAGCAGATATGACCCAAGTCCCTCCATTAAATTACATTACTGACAATTCATTTTCATCCAAGCCATAACTAATGACGTCACTATCCTTATTATCAAAGTATCGGCCAATAATGCAACAATATAAAAAACATTAGGAATATGTTTCACACTAAAAATGTATTTTAATACTATTTGATGTTAAAATCATTACATGTCAATAGGACACTAAATGTATATTTTATACATTAAAAGTGATTATTTTAACATCAAAAAGTATTAAAACACATTTTTAGTGTGAAACATATTCCTAATGTCTTTTATATTGTTGCATTATTGGCCGATACTTTGATAATAAGGATAGTGCCTTAATGCAACGGGATGCTGAAATATAATATAATGACGTCACACATCCATTTAACATGGAAGAGTTACCGGGAGTTTCCTGAAATCTCCTGATTATATTCTGGAGCCAGCCAACCAGAATTGGGATAACCGATCCTTTACTGCTGATTCTGTACAGAAAGGAGCGATTCATTTATCGTATTCTGTCGTTTTCATGCTTACTTCATCACTGGCTCAGAGAACTAGTTCACCAATGTTACGTAATATTAACAGTAGAGACAACGACATTTATCGTTAGAACTTTATTCACTGGGTTAACACGTCTCACTTCACCACATAGTATTTACGGAATTTAGAACGTGAAGCTGAAAGTTTAAAATTTGCTACACAACTCAAAGATTAAAATTTACTATTAGTCCTCTCGACCTGTAGTTTATTCTGCTTCGAAGTTCATAATCAACAAATGTTTTGGGAATATAACCTCTCTTAATCATTTATTCTTTCTGTAAACACCGTGGCCTGGAGTCCGCAAGCGAACTATGCCGACCGAGCGACCGCTGCTTGTCGGCGAAGTTAGTGCCAAATTTTGCAGATAGAGGGTGGCGCGTGGACAGCGCAACGGATCCCCACGGCCGTTAATCTCGGTTTTCTATATAGGTTCTTTCTGTACACCGATTTAAAATATTGTTTGATTTTAATAATGTATGCAGCACTTAAGTTACGACTGGAGAGATGGTGATACAAAAAAAGAACAAAATTGCTTTTTGCACATTACACCAGCGAACATTTTAATGTATTAATTATAACAGCAGTGTTCTAATTTGTTTACACAATCCGGGTTACAAGTCCAAATGAAGGGAAGCGTTTAGTAAACGTATCAACTTATAACTTAACTAACATTTTTATAGTTTCAAGTAACAAAACATCGATCGACTAGGATTCGATTTTGTGATAAATCTGCGTATAACTCTCACACGCCAGTCCATGTGCTCAACTGAATTTGAATACTGGGTTATAAACTTACACTACCTCATGAAACATTAAAACACAGAGCTGTGGGCCTGGAATATTCAAAAGGAGACCAGGCTCCTTGTTCTCTACTCGGAAGTTCTTATAATGGCTAGGATTCATGGCCAGGAGCGAGTTCAAAAACTGCGATTTCATTGCTATCGACCGATTTCAACTAATAGCGCTCGCTTTAATGTGAATTTCTCACTGACCAATTGGGGAAGGCGGGGAGAAGAGGGAGTAGATTGGTGTGTGAGAATTTGCGGAGGTGGGAGGCGAGAGGAGAGAGGAAGATTATATTCGGTTTATGCAATTTCAGGAGCCGGGATAACTCAGTCGGTATAGCGACTGGCTACGGGCTGGACGACCGAGGGTTCGGAGTTCGAGTCCCAGTAGAGTCAAGAATTTTCTCTTCCCCACGTCGTCCAGACCGGCTCTGGAGTCCATCCAACCTCCTATCCAATGGGTACCGGGGGTTCTTTCCCCGGGGATAAAGCGAACGGGGCGTGAAGCTGACCAATAACCTCCAGCTAGTGCCGAGGTCAAGATAATGTGGCTCNAAATGTGGATATATACGTGTATGTATATACGTATGTATGTATGTATGAGGGGTGGGCCACAATCCGGCCGCTGCACCGCGACCTACAGTGATCTATTNTAATGTGGCTCTATACGAGTATATATGTAGGTATGAGGTGTGGGCCACAATCCGGCCGCTGCACCGCGACAGTGATCTATTGTGCTTCCTTTTTAATTAACCCCTTATTAATCCTACCCTTTGAATGAACTGCAGGACTTTATTTACGGGGCGTCATAGCAGTTATTTGGTTCCATAAAAAACCGGCTCAGGTGACGAAATCTTAAATGAGCCATAGTCTCACAATCACATAGAATATGTGTGGCTGATTCGTCTTCTTTCAGGCACCTTTCACAAGTGGGATCCCAGTTTGAGAAGGTGCCCTTTTAGGTGGCAGTGTCCTGTGAACAGTCCTAACATCCATCTTAATTGGTCTCTGTTTAATTCCAACAGATCCTTCGTTATTCTGACGGATGGTCTTCTGTACGAGCACCTCCACTCCCTCATACACTTTCATGGCGTAGTGCTTAATTATTTAAGCACAGAGATAACTTTACCTTTTATGTGATTTCACCCTCTGCGACTTTCTTTTGTTTTGGGGGGGGGGAAGAATAACTATAACACAAATTTAGGAATACCTCTGCTTCACAGCTTAACAGACACGGTTATCTTACTCCAGAGTTGTCGCTCTAAATTTACCCACGATTTGACATCCTATCCCAGTCAGGCTGATAATGCAAACAGGTCTCGTGTGTGCTTGCGTGTGTATGAACAAGTCGCGTCACTGTAAAATAATACAGACCGCAGGGGTGAACAAATTACACCAACTGGATACTGATAGTCAATTCGGACCAAAGATTTCCGCTGTTCTCCTTCTGCAGCCTAATTTTCGAAACTGGGTGTTGCTTGCGTTTCAATAGCTACTTTCCCTAAAACGGGGAGCCGGGATAGCGCAGTCCGTATCCAGAATGGTTACGGGTTGGTAGGGACAAAATTTCTCTCGTCCCCACGTCGTCCAGACCGCCTCTGGGGTTCACCCAGCTTCCTATACAATGGATTAGGAGGTAAAGCGGCCGGGGTGTGAAGCTGACCACTCAACTTCAATTAGTGCGAAGGTGAAGAATATGTGGCTCTATACATCCACTCCCCTATATGTCTTCATGGCGTAGTGCTTAATTAGTTAAGCATAAGGACAAATGTTCTAGCTGGGGAGGGAGTGTTTAATGTGGTGGTAGGCAAGCCCCAGCAAGAATATTCAAGACGGCCACAGCCAACAAACCAAACCATAAGGCAAACACGTGCAGCTCAAGCACACATAAATAAAACAGATGGTTAAACCACATAACCAGAAGTAATCCAAGGCAACCACATAATTCTGTATTTCAGCATCCCGTTGCAATTGTTCAACTTAACATCCATTATTTATCATCCTTCAATATTGCAACACTCTTCCATTCACCACTCAATTTTTAGTTTAACATTATACACCTCGACACTACATGTTTCGGCCCCAAACGGTCATCTTCAGGTGTCTTGATATGTTACAAATATTTTATTAAGCTGTGTTAAAACTGCTACACTGTCTTAGTTACTGTTAAAATTACACGCTGTAGTACTCTTTTTAAGGTAAAACCAGATAAAATCCTTTAAAGTAATAAAAATAATAATAATAATAATAATAATAATAATAATAATAATAATAATACCAAACAAATAGGAAACAACATTAATCTAGGGATCTTATAAATTACAGATTGCAGACATAACTGAAAAGTAGGCTATGAACGTGAAGGGCAAGCTGCTGAAACAAAACACCTGGGACAGACATACATTTATGAACAATGGATAACACCGTGTGAGGTGAAACAGAATGCACCAAAATAAAGTGGGTTTAATAGAAATTTTAACAGATTTTACATGTATCTTGTTTTTACCTTGAAAAGAGAACTACAGCGTGTGATTTTGACACGGACTAACACAGTGTAGCAGTTTTAACATAATTTAATAAAATATTTGTAACATATCAAGACACCTGAAGATGGTCGTTTGGGGCCGAAACATGTAGTGTCGAGGTGTATAATGTTAAACTAAAAATTGAGTGGTGAATGGAAGAGTGTTGCAATATTGAAGGACGATAAATAATGGACCACCACACAAGAGAGAGAAAACAGCTCTAGAGTTAAAGAGTAGGTTCCTGTACACCTGTAGATGGCCGGTTAGGCCGAAACATGTTGTGTCAATAAAGAAAACGACGCGTGAACAGTAACAGACGTTGCAGATAGACGGCATCGAAGCAAAACGGTAAGTCAGATCTGTATTTCGTAACAATATGGCCGCGCTGCAGCTCAGACGACTGAACGCCGAATTATCTTTGCGGAGTCCTAGACCCCATAGCAGTCCAGGCGGAATTTTGTCGGGCAAAATGGTAGTAGGGCAGGTTTTTATCGAGGTATTTTTGTTCTCCCCTGCAACCAAATCCCAAACAATGCGTCATATTCATCGAAGTGTGCGACAGACCAGAACAGCCATCGCCCGGTACCACAACATCGCGTCTTCGTCCCTGGCCGGGAACTTGCAAACATTTTTTTTCTTCGAGAACAAGACACGGAGGACAAAATACAATAAGGGAGAACATAACCCACCAAACCAAACACATATGCGCATTGAGAGGACTTATATACAGGCTTATTCATAAGTCAGTGAAACGTTTTAAAAATTCACAACAAATAAACTATGCATCGGATCATGGTACCAGTAAGTCTTACGCCGATAGAAAATTAATCTCTCGAAGTTTTTTCTTTAAAGACTCCATTGCCTGCTAACCTCAGGGATCTTCGCAACCGTATCAACGCTGCTGTAGCTCTGATCAACCGTGATATGCTGACACGAGTGTGGGACGAAATGGATTATCGCATAGATGTCTGCCGTATCAGCAAAGGTGGGCATATTCAGCGTCTGTGAACTATGTAAAAAAAAACTTGGCGAGTTTATTTCTATTTCAGTGTAACAAAATTTGGTATCCGTTACATAGTTTATTTATTGTAAATTTTCAAAATGTTTCACGGACTTATGAATAACCCTGTATTAACATAAAGAACAAAAAGACAGCAGTTTCCTCGTCCAATAATTTTAACATCTGATGATGACCAACATTGGTCGAAACATGTAGTGTTGGACGTTTAAACTTTGGAAGTGAACATCTTTTAATGAATTTTATAGAACATAATGTTGCACGTGAGACTGCAAAAAGCTAATCAACGTTTTTTTCCTTGTCCTTGCAATTAATTTTCCTTTTCAAGAACATACGTAATGAAACTTTATTAAGGACTACAAGTATTGTACAAGCCCTAACTGGCCGTTTACGACCAAGTTTTTATTTCATTATCATATTCTCGAGGGGCTCAAAACTTCCACACACAAAAGTGCACGAAAATCCGGAGAGAGGTTCAGAAAGTGAAAGACAAAAGACACACCACCACGGCGAGCCCATACGAAGGTTCTTAATTTTTACCACAAGTAGTACATCTGACACTCAAACACAGAGTATAAAATATATCGACGTAAGAGTGTGTTAGACACTTGTCTGACAGAGAATGTTTACAGCAACAGACCTTCCAATACAACACACCTGTACTACGGGCAAATATCAACATATATTGTTTACGCAAATTAAACATTTGCCCCTACCACTCCTACCTACCATCACTGCTGGGCATAGACTGTTCTTGTAGGCATATAAACTTTAGTAGGGGCAAATGTTTAATTTGCGTAAACAATATATGTTGATATTTGCCTCAGAGAGGTCAAAAGGTAGGGGCCAGGGGCCCTGGTCCTCCATGCTGGGGGTTGGGCATGGAGTTAGCGACCGTACTCCGGAAAAATAACTGTTACGTAACCACCCATACAGATTTGTAGCGTTAGTACAGAAGAACATTCTATCCACCTGTGAAAAGTTTAACAACTAATTATCCTAAAAGAATCTTTCAATACGCCTGCTCAAACTGCACTAGATATCTAAGACTGTACTTATTTAGAGAGATAATATCAGACTGATGCGCCATTTTAAAGTAAGATATACCGTATTTACGCATGTATAGGCCGCACATTTTTTGCCAAAAATTCAAGAGGAAAACTGGGGTGCGGCTTATATTCGAAATATTCGAATTCACACTTCATTTAAAAAAATATATTCATAATTAGTAATACAGGGTGTTCAAAGATCGAGGAAACCGGGGCAGCAGCGTAGAGCGGATGGAACGTTTCTCCGCGACTACTGTGCCCCTCCCCGCTAGCGAGAGTGCAGTCGTGTCGCTGATACCCTTACATCAGTTTCTGTACATGCACACATTTATAAGAATACTGTAAAAAGATAACACAAACTTACCGTGCTTTATAACAGGTGCTGAAAGTGACCCCCTTCTGCTTGCAAACATGCTTCGCATCGCATGAATAAATTATGCGACACTTTCTGAAGTTGGTCCACGGTAATTGAACCATATTACTGTTCATCACTTG